>NC_085024.1:12252876-12552876 GCF_963692335.1 Osmerus eperlanus
ATACATTAGTGAATTGAGCAGGGGCTCATTACGGACATGCACATATAAGGATTATGTTTGAGGCATGTTCTGAACCGAAGCTGCATCACTTCAAAGTCAATAAAAAATCACCTAGATTCCCCAGATTGGCATCACCCTGAAAGGTGAATAAGCTCCGAGACCAATCTGAAATATTAAAATGAGGATAGAAAAGCCACCGTTGCAGCAATATGCACAAACGAGGTGTCCCTGTACTCAGGAGCAGGGCCTACATCTGGTAGTAATGTTTTTACGCACACTTTCGGACTGAAAAAAAAGGAATTATTGCAGTGGATCTAAAAGTGCCATATTGGGTCATGTGTACAGAACGGGAGGAAAATGCGCAGGACAGTGGGAATCATGTCACACACATTGGGATTGAGCTCACGAACAAGAATATGTAAACTCCCACGTGAAAACAATTACGGTTTAGGAGAAACTGAGCGTATGGCCGCGCCATGGTTATAAAATATGCCCCTTCGAAGGTGCAAAATCAGGTTTGAAGCAGAAAAATTCCTAACCATACAAAAGAAAATTGCCATATGATTGGGAACGACGAATTATGCCTATCTTGGGACAAAGTTTTCTCCAGACCAATCCTCGCTAGAGGCTGTTGAATCTAAAGAAACCACCCCGCAATGTTTTTGTTTGTTCCTATCACTTTGTTGACCAAAAACCAACCAAGGATAATCCTTTCCCAGAGTTGTGGTTGGGATACAATTGCCCTCCCCAGCCAAAGAGGCGTCAATTCACCTAATTAGCAAGCAGTCCAATTCATAGCGTCACTTACAGTTAGAAAAGTTCCAATTTCATTCAGTCACGTGATGTCACAAGTGTTAAATATATCTGCACTGTCTTCAGAGCTTTACAGTTATGTGAATATCTTATGAGTCCAAATATTCATTGACTTCACTCTCAAACACAGGAAAGAAAGGTTTAGAGCCTTGAACTTACATTTATGGATGTGATATTTAGCGAGTAGGAATAAAAGATTGATAATGAAATATTTTCCTTCATTGTCCGTCTTAAGCTCGTCCACACCAAAGAAAACATCCTTAAAACAAAAAGAGAAATCCGTAACAAAATAGGTTTGGATACATTCTAATATCTTCATCTGACCTTTTACAGAAAGAGCATTCAGATTCAATATGTGGTTTATACCGCTTAAGCACACACTTTACTGGGTAGAATTTGTGAATTAATTTAATCGTAACTTCTCTCACTTTATTAGTAAGCATATATTTGAAAGGCAAAGACCAAACTCTTTTCCAAGGGACATTCTCTATTAAACTGTTCCAATATGGGATTATATAAGGAATAGTAACAATATATTTTTGGGTGAAGTCCTAATTGTTTTATTTTTTGTCCGGCGCACCGCAGAAAAGCATAAATTCCCCACAGCAATATCAGATAAATCCATATTGTCAGTCAGTGGGCATGGGAAATGAATGCCTCCCAGCAGCATTCTGATTCCAGAAGGAATTGCATCAAAGACAATTGCATACTCCTTAACCAAAACAGGAATTTCCGCAAAAAAATCTGAATAGCGGGACAGTCTGCCATTTGTGTCATAGAGTTGGCCAACAAGTAAAATATTATTCCTGTATCAGTTTTCAAATATAAAGATTTGTTTTTGAAGAGACTTGTCCTTATTATGCCAAATGTAATATCGATGAGGTGAAAAGTAATGTTTAAATAGAAGTAGGGCTGCAACTAACGATTATTTTAATAATCGATTAATTTATCGATTCTTTTTTCGATTAATCGATGAATCGGATAAAAAAACAAAAAAGCATTAATTTCCAACCCTTTATTCAAAAACAGAACTGACAGTGCAAATTCACAGCGAAAAAAATCTTCAGAATGTGCACAAACAGGCACACAATTTTGAAAAAGTTATTAATATTAGTGTGGATGTAATGCTATTTTCCAAGATGAGCAATTAAATTGAGTTTTGTTTAAAACGTTATTGAAAATTGAAAGGTTGTGGAAGTAACCAAGACTTTATTAGAATAATCTGATGTATATTGGTTGGTTGGTAAGAATGGTTCATAAGGCAGGATTCCATGACCATACCAACTCATTATTTATAGAGTCCTGCCTCCTCAAACTCCCAGATCTGGTGGAATTTCAAACAGCACAGTTGATGTACAAAGCTAGAAATAAACAACTACCAGATATCATTCAAAAACTGTTCACTGATAGAGTGGGGGGCTATGACTATAGGGAAAACCTTAACTTCAGAACCTTGAGGGTTCGAACTACCTTAAAGAGAATGTTCATTTCAGTCAGTGGCGTGAAGGTCTGGAATAACCTTCAAAAAGAGCTGAAGCAAAGTCCAAGCATGAGGTTGTTTAAAAAAAAGCTCAAACGGTTGATTTTCAATAGGTACTGTGATGAAGAGGGGAGGTGAATGGTATCACTTCTCAGCACTGTTTATATGTGTGTTTGCTATGTGTCTGTATGTGGTGCATTTAGGGGTGCTTGGCCCACTTCACTTCTCCTGGTCCTCTGTTGCTGCATCCTGAGACTGCAGTTGTTGATATCTGGCTTCTCTCGCTGGGGGTTTGGGGAGGGTCTCTGTACTCTGTGTGCTGAGGTACAAGGGTGTGAATGTGTATTTAGGTGTGATCGTCTCACAAGGGCCTGCTGTAGCGTTGTTGTTATAGAGGTTGAATACAGTTTGGTATGAGGATATGTATGTACATGGATGTATGTACATATGTGTATATGTGTTTTTTGTTTTTTTTTATTTTGGATAAAAGCATAGTAACCAAACAGGAAGGTTGCTATAAGGGCATTTAGAAGTAGAAGGGGTATGAATAAATAAGTTTTGCTTCTTCATACCCCGTTTCAGAGAATTTGTATGAATTCATGTCATATCTGAAGATATATATACTTACAAGTTTATTCAATTGGAAATCTTGTTTAAATTATCAGTTTCTATTTATGTTCAAAATGTATTTATGAATATGTAATGCGAGGCTGAGCTAATACTGGTGAATATGTATATGTTGTTCGGGATTGTTCTTTTCTTTTTATAACTACTGTTTACCAATCACTTTTTTGTGGTAAATTGTCTGAAATAAATTCATTCATTCATTCATATTTAAGATTTTTTGACACCATTTTGAAAAAAGTTAAGATTTGCGAGGATTAAGATATTTTCAAAGATTTGTGATTTTCTATCAGTGGGTGTGCTTTGCCTTCGGCAAGGGCACAACCTTTGTTCTCTCACATATATCTTCTTATTATTATTATTTTCCCACCCCTAAGGATCAGTCTATATATGGACTACATAGAAAACGGCGGTGTCAAAATGTTCGTCTTGGTCTCGATTGCGTTGCTTCTATTGGGATTTACGTTCCGTTGCACGGTTTAGGCTGAGCTTAAGTTTTTGTGGCGAAAAGTGAAGCTAACGGTGGCTAACTTGCTAGCCACAGTCAACGAATACTTACGTCACTAACGTCACAAAAACTCGCGTGACTACCTCTAGCAGAACATTAGTTTGGCAGCTCGTTAACTTCAGGGAGATAGCTAAGCTAACTGCTTTACTGCAAGGCAGCTGCAGAAACGCCACAAGCAAAGAGGCCTGGGTGATAACTATTTGCTCATTTTACTTTGTGATATGACACACAATTGTGATGTGTAATGTACAATATAAGCTGATATTATTAAGGAAGTACATCTACTTTCTATTTCACTGAAGTATTAGCATCATGACATTAGCCTGTGTTGCCCGGGCAACACACACTACAGTGGTCTATGATGTATCTGTTTTCAATCGTTAAAATAAACATTCCTCACAAATACATTTTCGTTGTAGGATTTATTCTGACATTAGATTACAAGTAAACGATTTGTGGGTGAAATTATCATTACCTGTGGTTTCAAACCAGTGTTGCTCACTGCAACGCTGTAGCCTACGCGAGACACTATGACCTTTTTATGAAAGCGATTTTCCACTAAATAAATGTCAATCTTATTTACGTTTTTGGGGGCATATTTTCATTTAGCAGATGGTACTGTTTGAATTCCATCTTCTACTGCCGGTAACGTCGTAGAATAATCTTCAAAGGGGGTTCTTTATTAATGAATGAATGCAATATGAGTAGGCTAAATGCCTGAAAATATCACGAGAAGGAAAAAACTTAAAAGGACGTTTAAGTCATAGAGATTAGGTCAATTTTTACACCGGTCTGCCAAATGTATTCGTCGATTCAACTATGAGGCTGCCTCTTGCAAAGGAAATGAGAATACATCTATTTCATTTTACACTTCACTGGTATTTTGAGTTGTAAATGAGCAGCAAAAATAATAAGTATGCATTTTTATATAAAATATACAGCAATATCAGTTGTAAAAATGTCATAAAAACGGACCCCTGTGCAAGCAAGCACACCCTACAATTTCCCCAGAAATTGTACCATTTTATTTGAAACTTAATTGAAAAAGTAAAGGCTGTGGAAGTATACCAGACATTGTTAAGATACTCTGGTGTCTGTTTGAGGTTTTATATTCCTAAAAATATTATAAAAGTCTACATTTTTCAAAATGGTATGTGTTGTTTACCGGGGCAGCTTCTCCACACAGGGCTATATACTTACTTACTAAAATAAAGTCTTACTTACTTGTTTTCACCCGGTCCCTAACGTGATGCTGCAAAGTAGCGTCTTCCGAATGTGAGACGAAAGTCGAATATGAAACTAACTTCACCTCGGTCAATTAACACACTGTTTCGATGTATTTAGTGTGAAATGCTCCCACACCTTTGATGACTTGGGTCGTACTGATTTCTCTGCCTCCGTCATGTGTTTCAGAACAACGTTACTCAACAACGTCTCTCCGATGGCCTTTCCTCTACCTCCGCTCCGCGCTCAACTTAACTTTTTTTTTAAATACTCAAACATCTCCGCGACATATTGAGTGGCGTAATAATCGCGCGACACAACGAATCGATAATGAAATTCGTTGCCAACGCTTTTAATAATCGATTTTAATCGATTTAATCGATTCGTTGTTGCAGCCCAAAATAGAAGAGACCAAGCCAAAAGCATGTCTTTATGAAAATTGGACAGTTTGTTGCCAGTTGATTTTGAACGTGTTGCTTAAAGTTGTGAAGAAAATGTAAGCCCCCACACTGAATTGTGTTCATTGTTGTTTTATTCACCACGGGAGTTTTCCTCCTTCATTCTGGTCGGTGTCTACATACCACCTCAGGCCTGCGTTAGCGAGGCGCTACAGCACCTGGCTGACCAGATAACCAGCATGGAGAGAAAATATCAAGACTCCCTTCTGGGGATTTTAACAAAGTAAACCTCAGCAATGAACTGCCAAAATTCAGGCCGCAGATTAAGTGTCCCACCAGAGACAAAAACACACTGGACCACTGCTATACAGTTTTAAAGGACACATATGTTACGCGCAAGTCTAGTGGCAGGGTGTTAGAGAGGTTCATATTACTTTCTCGGGAGTAACTTTTAAATATAACACTTTAGTGGTGCGGCGGCCTTGCACATGGTGGTGATTGGAAAGGGGAGTGGAACGGTGTCCTGATTGGGGCCCAGGTAATTAAGGGGAGGAGTTTATTATTTTTGAACTCTCGGATGGCGGAAAGACGGGGGGAACCTCAGAGTTGTAGTGAGAGAACGTCACCATCGATGCCGACCGGTGGTCCCCCTGGGTTTCTGTTTCCCCACTGCTGCCGATCTTTCTGTCTTGTACAAACGCTGTGCTTAATGTACCGAATATACAAATAACCTGATCAACACTACCAACCGCGAGTGAGCTGTCCGCCGAACCGAACGGCGGCTTGGGCTGTCCTGGAGACCGGGGTGGGAGTCTACCTGGCTGGGGTGAGTGTTCCAGTTTCTCCTTCCAGTTTTCACCTGTCTGGGCCTGCCGCTGGTAGCTTTAGCGTCGGTGACGGTCTTAATATTCCCCCTAGACAACGACGACCGTAACACATATCACTGTTCCCCGTGCAGCTTTGGGACTCTGATCACTGCCTGGTCAATCTTCTCCCAACCTACAGGCAGAAATTAAAATCTGCAAAGCCTGTAGTCAAGACAGTGAGAAAATGGACCAACAAGTCAAAACTGGAGCTACAGGCCTGCTTTGACTGCACTGACTGGAGTGTTTTTGAGGCTACATCTACAGACCTGGATGAACTTACTGACACTGTGACATTTTACATCAGTTTTTGTGAGGACATGTGTGTACCCACCAAAACTTTCCGCACCTTCAGTAATAATAAACCTTGGTTTATGGCAAAGCTCAGCCAGCTTCGAAAGGCCAAAGAGGAGGCCTACAGGAGTGGGGACAGGATCCTATACAACCAGGCCAGGAACACACTGACAAAGGAGATCAGAGTAGCAAAGAGGAGCTACTCTGAAAATCTTAAAAACAGGTTCTCATCCAACGATCCTGCGTCAGTGTGGAGAGGCCTGCAGGATATCACCAACTACAGGAAACCGTCCCCCCACACTGCAGAGAACCCTCAACTAGCCGACAATCTGAATGAGTTTTACTGCAGGTTTGATCACCCCACATCCCACTTCACCCAACAAACTGCACCCCCTGCTATCACCTCCCCCATCCCTCCTAACTCCCCCTTGGCACTGACGGTCTGTGAAGAAGATGTGTGTCAGCTCTTTCAGAGACAGAAGATCAGGAAGGCTCCAGGCCCAGATGGTGTGTCACCCTCCTGTCTGAAAGTCTGTGCTGACCAGCTGGCCCCCATCTGCACACGGATCTTGATGAAACAAAAGTTCTGTACATCTTCAGTCAATTCTCAAAATTTAAAAACAGCACTGGAACTCAGCAGGGTTGATGCAAAGTGTTTTATTGGTTCTCAGGTAACAAAGATTCCCAATAGAACGTGAGCGTGATCCCAGGATCAGACTGAAGTTTTCTCCGGACAATTTAACTTATATAGTCTTCTCCCCATTGTATGTTAATATGGTACGATATTTGTTGGTTTCGTAGACATTAGGTAATCTTACAAAGCGGATCCCTTGTCTCAGGGGATTCAAAACAGGTACTTTCCTACATAGACACTTCTTCCAATTTAGGCCCACTCTGACCTTGAACAGCCAGCTGCATTAGGCTTCTGGGCGTAAGGCCACAAATATGTCTCATAAGTTACAGCTGTGCGTCCTGGTCCTTTATGAAAGCATACACATGCTCCTCTCCCCCACTCTTCCTTTAATTATTTAAACCTTATTTTTGGGCTTCATGTCTCCTACTATTGTTTAGGAATAACAATAATCAGCAAACAGCTTTGCATCTGGTTTCCTATAATATAACTTGTAATAATATGGTTTCCAATAATATAGCATATACCAAAGAGTGATTACAAATATCTTTAAGTCCATAATCATTAACCATCTTCATAATTACAACAGTATTGATGTTTTTTCCACAACAATCTTCCAACAGATCTCTGGAGCTGTGTGAAGTCCCCTCCTGCTTCAAAAGCTCCACCATCATCCCGGTTCCCAAGAAACCCTCCATCACTGGACTGAATGACTACAGGCCCGTCGCCCTGACGTCTGTGGTCATAAAGTCCTTTGAGAGACTGGTGTTGTCCCACCTGAAGGTCATCACAGGCCTCCTGCTGGACCCTCTGCAGTTTGCCTACCGGGCTAATAGGTCAGTGGATGATGGTGGACTTCAGGAGGAGCCCCCCATCACTGCCCCCCCCCCCTCACCATACTGAACAGGACTGTGTCTGCTGTGGAATCCTTCAGGTTTCTGGGTTCCACAATCCCCCAGAACCTGAAGTGGGAGCCAAACAGTCATCAAAAAGGCCCAGCAGAGGATGTACTTCCTGCGCCAGCTCAGGAAGTACAACCTGCCTCGGATTCGGTCAAAGTTAACATACTACGTTGCTCTGATTCGTTGTAGGTCTATCCAATTGAGCGAAGAGGCATTTTTTTTCAGGGTTCGGTTGAAACACGCCCCATACTCACAGCCCAACATAGCAGTATCAGACTCATATTCTGACTAGAATTATGAGTATGACAACGTCAGGCTAGTCACTCTAATGAACAGTTGACAAATTATTATATTTTATTATTATATTTATTTATCTGATCCTAAACTGTTGTGTTATACTGCATATTTTCAGTTTAAGTACATTGAGAGCAACCAAACCCAGAAAAAATTCCTTGTATGTGAAAATGTACTTGGCCAATAAACATGATTCTGATTATTACAGACTTTTTGACAAAATTAGTTTTGTTTTTCCACACGAAATTAAACAACATATTGTCAATTATTTTCGATACCCCACAATCAACATCCAAAGAGGCCACCAAATAAGCAAGTCTGGAAATTCCCTCCACTTTTCCCTCCGCTCTTCCTCTCAAGGTTAAGTCTTAAACAAGAGTTTAACTTGTTTTTTGTTTTTTCAATGATTGGGCTAAAATGTAATGGACTTCTTATAGTTAGTTATTACTGTTCACAGTTATGTAACATGATCCTTCACAGAGATATCACATATAGTTGAAACATCACATTTTTTAACTGCCATTAGTTCACTTTTTCTTAAGTTTAATTTGAGACCTGAAGCTTGTGAAAATCCTCTGATCAACTCTATCGCAGGGAGAATCTGGGAGGCATTTCTCAGGAAGATGGTTGTGTCATCAGCCAGTTTACTAAGGATGATACTTCTTTCAGCCAATGTTATTCCTTCCTTGGCACTGTTAGAGACATGTAGAGCTAAAACTTGAGAGGCGATCAAAAACAAGTATGGGGAGATTGGGCACCATTGTTTGATTCCACGTGACACTCTGAATCTAGGGGAAGTACCAAATTTAAATTTTACTGCACTACTACCATTTTCATACAGGGTCCTGACAGTTCTGCAAAAGCCATCTCCAAATCCAAACTTTTTAAGCGCTTGCAGAACACGCTGTATCTAACCAACTGTCAAACTTCCTCTCTCAGAACAACCTGCTTGACCCCAACCAATCGGGCTTCAAGACTGGCCACTCCACAGAAACTGCCCTCCTGTCAGTCACCACTGCCCTCCAGTCTGCCAGAGCGGCTTCGAGGTCATCCGTCATCATTCTGCTGGACCTTTCTGCAGCGTTTGATACGGTTAACCATCAAATCCTGCTGGCCAGACTTTCTGAGATGGGCATCACTGGCACTGCACTTCAGTGGATCTCATCCTACCTGTCGGGAAGATCCTACCAGGTCTCCTGGGGAAGCAAAGTGTCAGGCCCCCGCCAGCTCTCCACTGGTGTCCCACAGGGCTCTGTCCTTGGACCCCTCCTCTTCTCCCTCTACACCACCTCGCTTGGACCAATCATCACCTCCCATGGCTTCTCCTAACACTGCTATGCTGACGACACGCAGCTGTACCTGTCGTTCCCCCTGACTGATCCGGGGATCTCAGCTAGGATCGAGGCCTGCCTCACAGACATCTCCGCCTGGATGACCGAGCACCACCTCCAGCTGAACCTCGCCAAAACAGAACTCCTCATCATCCCGGCCAAACCCTCCCTCTCCCATGATCTCTCAATCACCCTGGGATCGGCGACGGTGACCCCTTCATCCTCTGCCAGGAACCTCGGGGTGACCATGGATGACGAGCTCTCCCTCACAGCCCACATTGCTGCGGTCTCCCGGTCGTGTAGATTCACCCTCTACAACATCCGGAAGATCAGGAGATACCTGTCTAGGGATGGGTATCGAGAACCGGTTCTTGTTTAGAACCGGTTCCTTGGAATCGTTAGCAAAATTCCTTAACGATTCTGTTAACGATTCTCTGTGCCGTTAAACAATTAAAATGCTACGTTTAATAATGGATTAAACATCGATATGCTCAGTTTAATAATGGGACACGCGAACGTCTGTCTGAATAAACTATAAAAGTTCGCGCACGCATGCGCGAAGACAGACTGCAGCAAACATGGCAACTAGGAAGAAGCGTTGATTTGAAATCATGGGACTGAAAGCAATTGTGTTAATCTAACTTGTTAACTTTATTTCAAAAAACGTAATTCATTTGTGTGTTACCAATTCAATTAAGTTGGTCCAACAATTCTCTGTTTAAAGTGTAGTCATTAGTCCTTTTATATATATATAATTGGCAGAGGAAGTTTGTGTGTTAAGGTGATGTTGTTTATGCTCAATTGATATGAACAGAATAGAGTTAAATGTTTTACTGTGTAACGCTACACACATATCAATATCATTCAGTATGTGAGACCAAGCACACATTATGAGGGAAACACAAAGGAAGAAACTCACACATGTATATAATTTTTATTGATTCAAGGAGAAAAAACTTACCATAGGGAAACACATTTAGGACTGACATGTACAATCTGAAATATACATACTTAATCAGTCTGATGCTTCAGTACAAGTGAACACTGCTGGCTTAAAACCTGGTACCACTAAGACCAGTCACTTTGAGTATGAAACTCAGTCATTATTGTGACCACCAAAACAAAATATGGCACTTCAATGCATCCTACGTATGAGTTCTTCAGTTTATTCAGACATCCTCTATGCCGATACTTCACAAGATTTTAAAAAGTTTGTTGTAACATGTCACAAAAATAGAAAATTCCGGTGTGCTTTCAGAGTGGCAGTCCACTGGAGAAAATTGGGTGTTAGACTTCGCAGAGTCAAATACCAAACTTCTTCTGCCAAAATTTTACCTGATGTAATACAAATCTAGCACTGCTGTTGTAATGCATTGCAAACCGTTATCGTAACTTTTTTTCATTTTGACTACTGTCTTGTACAGTCACAAAGCAGCATAACTGCTGCCAGTACCAAGTTGCATTTGCAGAGTGTAGAATATATTTGAGTGCAATCTATGTTGAAAACAAGCGGGACTATTTTCAAAGGCAATTATTAAAAACATTTGTTGTGAGAGTAACAATATTAAGTACTGTAGAGTGTTGTTGAGGTGGAGTAATATTTTCTTATTTGACCAAAGTGTAGCAATGTAGGTGCAGTTCTTTTGCCCATGAAGCCTTGGGAAAATAATGGACGAATAAATGTAATAATGTGTTCTCATATGACACAATTATAGGCACTCACATTGCAAACACACATCCATGGCATTAACGCACACTTTTCCTTTCTTGCTCCCTTTCCTTTTCCTCCCCCTACTAGATTTCTCAAACCCACTCAAATAAACAAATCCAATCTCCAGGCTCATTTAAAGTGGTCAGGTCTGAGACAAGGCAAAACAATACTACTGTAACTTTACCACAGGAATCAAGTTAAAGTCCTTTACAAGGCTAGAATGGACATACTGTCGATACATATTCAAGTTACATAATGTGACTAACAGTTTGCAACATCCACAATCACTCTACAGTTTTGTGGGTCACAGGGTAAACAAATAAAACTGTACTAGTGGTGCTGTATCAAATTAACATTACATTTTAAAAAATCTTTAATATAGAATACACACTCAACATTTGACACACTCTCAAGATTCCCCAATGGGTGTGAGAGCACAGTTCTTTGATTCTGGGATGTACGGTATTCTACTTTTCCAAACCATGTTCATTCTGCTTCATCTTCATGTTCCATGACTGGAACCTCTGGCTCCATTTATTTTCTCCTACAATACACTTTGCTTCTTCCATTTCAACCCCTTGTTCCCCTCCTCATTAGGGTCCTGAGTAGGGATGGGTATCGAGAACCGGTTCTTGTTTTGAACCGGTTCCCAGTGGATCGATTCCTTGGAATCTTTAGCAAAATTTCTTAACAATTCTGTTAACGATTCTCTGTGCTGTTGCGCACGCGCAAACTTTTATAGTTTATTCAGACAGACTGCAGCAAACATGGCAACTAGGAAGAAGCGTTCTAAAGTTTGGTTGTATTTCACACGACAAAATGACAACAACGCCACTTGTAACGCGTGTAAAAAGTATATTTCGTTGAAGGGAGGAAATACTACAAATATGAAGAAGCATTTGAACACAGCATGAATGAAGTTACTGGAACGTCATGTGTTCGATGCATGCAGCAGCGCTGCTAACGTTCGCGCGTCATCTCTAACTATCTAAGGTAGAGCTAAACTGCTCAAAAGTGATCACAACCACTTGTTACTGTGTGAAGCAATTTGCCTTTATTGTGTGTAGTCGATCTAGTTATCTTCTGTCCCGTCGTTTGAAGCATACATTTTAGCTCCGGCATTCGTCTCCCATTAGTATTGATCTTATTGATCATTTCACGTTATCGGGGCGGCGTGTGTTATCAGCAAACGTTCGCGTGTCCCATTATAAAACTGAGCATATCGATTTTTAATCCATTATTAAACTTATCATTTTAATTGTTTAACCTTTTAATAGTCCTGTTAAATGTGCCTGAAAACGCCTAAACAACATACCCAAAGTACATTGAAAGCTGTTGTTGAACCATTTGGAGTACATGCATGTAAATGTTCTCTTTTGAAAGGTGACACTGAAGTTATTTCCCCTGTTGTTAAGACCCCTGTAAGTCCTACTGGTGTTGAGTAATAGAAGCTTGAACACAAGGAAACTGAAAGTTTCTATTTCCGACTAGATTTTGTTTTGAAAACAGAGGCCTGAAGAGTCCTAGAGGTGGTAGGTATTAGCTCATTTCAGAGCCAGTCAAAGCCAGTATGAGAAATTCGTTTAGAACGAGTGTGTGTGTGGGGGGGTGCAGGACGCACAGACCTAGTTGGCTGTAGAGGGGAACATCGATAAGAGAATCGATAAGGAATCGAATCGATAAGCAGGAATTGATAAGGAGTCGGAATCGCTAAAATCTTATCAATACGCATCCCTATACCTGTCTGAGCATTCCACCCAGCTGCTAGTCCAAGCACTTGTCCTCTCAAAGTTGGACTACTGCAACTCGCTGCTCGCCGGTCTCCCAGCATGACTGACCTTCCGAGCGGTGAACGGGCCCGCACCCGACTACATCAAGTCTCTCCTCCAGCCTTACACCCCCCCGCCACCTATGGTCTTCTTCTGACAACCGTCTGGTGGTCCTACCGCCCGGTCCCAACACAAGCTCTTCTCCTGTCTGGCCCCCCAATGGTGGAATCAACTCTCCACCTCCATCAGGGACACTGACTGTCTCCCCACCTTAAAGAAAAGGCTCAAGGCGCACTTGTTCCGGGAGTACAACGGCACTTAGGAATGCTTGGCTGGACCTGATGTTAGTTTCCTCCAGGATCACAATGACTCGTATTGAGAGACTTGTTGGTTAGTTGTAACGGTTTCAAATTCTTGTACTCGCTGTGAAATATTTTACTGATGATTGTTTTTTCTACAGGTACACTCTTGCACTCTTGTGGGGAGTTTCATGTCGTTCAATTGTAACTTCTTTAACTGCATGCTCTTATGGTTCTTCCCTTTGGCACTTATTTGGTTTTCCACAATGTATGCTTCATGTTTTGGCTGCTCGCAATGTTTGGGGCTATCTCGTTGTTATGATCAGTGACCTATGCTCTTTTGTAAAGCTCCCTCTTGGAAGTCGCTTTGGATAAAAGCGTCTGCTAAATGATGAAGGATTCTTATTCTATGTGTCTATTCCAATATGTAATGATGGTATCCAATGACACAAATCTGTGTTCTAGAAAGAGTGGTCTGGAGTCGCAGAGGTCCGATAATATCAGCTTTAATGCAGCAGTTGGAAATCAACAAGTACAGAGCTCTGGGGTTGTCTAAGTTTCCCTACCCGCAACAGAGTTTGGGCTGGTTCACGAAGTCCAACTGGCTATCTGTCCCTCCCCAGCATATATTTATACAGTGCAATTGAAACACAAGTATCAAAAAAGGGTTGAGCTTGTTCTCTCGTACATCAGGGAGTTGTTCTTGCCTACGCGTCCCACCTGCTCGGGTGCCGTCTCCACCCGGTTTCAAGGTTGTTTCTGAAAATGAAGAGATAGAGACACAAAGAACAGCCTGCTTCCCACACCCAGTGTGAGACCCAATGTTTAAGCCTGAACACACTTCTAAGTTCATAACTTTAATAAGCACAATGCATAACTTTAATAAGCACAATATATTCTTTAATCCCTCTTTTGATCTCTGAAAACACCAGAGATCAATCAACATAGCCCGGACCAACCACCGCCTCCTCGTCCTGGTCAGCCAGCCCCAGCAATGGCATTTGGAACCCCTTCGTCGGGTTCTCCTCAGCTGAGACAATGATCCTGTTACACAGGGACCTGATACATGGGATACAGCAACAATCATGTTGATATTGATATAGCACACTCTTAAGTAAAATAGCGGAAACCTACTTAGTCCAGTACAATTCTAGTGTGGTCAAGCAGTATCACTCTTGACCTAGTCGTAACCCTCTTTTCCGGACTCTCACATTCGTAGCAATAGCAAAAGGTTCACTGGCCCTTCTCCACCAACTCCTGCAACGTACGACTGGATTCTGGAGCAGCACAACACATGCTCCAGTGGTACCACGTACTTCCTTTCCCCAGCACCCTTAGGGCGTGCAAGGTTCTCTCGATGACCTTGAATGGTCCTGTCCATAAATGTACAACAGGCTTCCCCGAACATCTGATGACGTAATAGGGCAGGTGGGTCAGGTGGGGCAGGGTCTTCAAGGGGAAGGGGGGGGGGGGGGGGGGGCAGACCACTCCTAGGTCTGATGGGGCATAGGGGCAGATGGGGCAGGGTCTCCAAGGGGAAGGGGTAGATCATCCAGTGAGAAGGGGGGGGACAGGGTCTCCAGGGGAATGGGGCCTTAGAACAGGGGTTAGGTAGTCAGACCCGCCGGTCTGACTCGTCCTGAAGCAGAAAAGAGTTACAGTCCCAGCATCACCTTATCTCCCATGATCAAGCAGTAACTGAGTCAAATGAGATGCGAACAGTCGAACACCAATGATTAAACACAGATATTGAAATCAAGAACCCATTTCAGGATTTAAAGTGGATATTTTTAAAGTTCAAATAAATCCCTCCTTTCACACCCTTATAGGGTGTGACAACAAACCCAAATTCAAAAAATATCCCATTACCGATTACACAATGTTGACATACAATAATGATGAGACTATGCAGCGTTATAGCCAAGTGGTGTGGACACACTGGACACAGTGGGAAAACCCTAATGATGTTATAGGGGAAAACCCACCGTCACTCCAGAGTGGACATTCGACATCCATGTATCCACGGCAGACCTGGACATGCTCACAGGCCCCCTTCACCACATACATACAACTTTAGCCAAGCTTTTAGAATTGTAATAAAATAAACTAAATTCGAAACAAATAGAAAAACCATAAATTAGACAGGATATTTTAAAGTTCTCATAAGATCCCTCCTTTCATTGATAACTTTAATCAATACCCAATCTCCTCGTTTGACTCCTCCACTCTTTGGTTTACTGCTTCACCTGGAACAGAATTTAGCAGAAGACATCTCTTTTCTAGTTAGCATTTTTTTATAAAATTGGTTAACCATTTGATTCGCCTCTTCATCATGCTATGTGAAAGGTTTAAGTTGTGGTATTACATATGATCTCCAATAAATCAATTCAAATGGTGTTATGCACCTGGTATAGGACTGGGAAAGACTTCAATTCACATAGTAAACATACTGTATCTATAATTACCAGGCAGTATTTTCCCGTCAGTTTTCTTATTGTTGAGCAAACACATGTAACAGCATCTAATAACGAGCCCCCATATTCAACTCCTATTAGTCATGCCTAGAAATGACAATCTGTTTCTTTGTTCCCTTCTTTAGAAAATCAACTGTTAGTCTAATTTCTTTCACTCCAAAAAACCTTTTCTGTCTTTTAAAACAGTTAAGTTTAAGACCAATATTGTTTTAGATTCTCTATTTTACCAAATCACACCTCTTTTTATCAAAGATATGATAAAAGCAATTTTCATTATGCCAAACCAGAATCCGTATGCTTCTTAAATGAAATATAGACCAAATAATGTTCTTAATGCAGCTATTAACCAAACATTTTTCCCAAATATATTTTCTATAAAGGTCAGATAGGTAGAACTTCATAACTCGTTTTGCTGCAGTTCAAAACGAGCCAATTAGCTCAAACCATCATAACCACAATTAATCAGACTTGATGAGTGTTCTCAAATTATTTCAGAACTGAATGTTATAATAACCCTCTTCATGCACTAATACAATTTATTAATACAACGTTATCACAGCCTAACTGTTTATCCCAAACAGTATAACCCTAACCCTCTGATAAAACTCTCAAATAAAACTTAAAACCAAATTACAATTAAACTCCAAATAAAAGTACATTTAGTTATGTTCTCTTTCTCATTTTTAACCAAATTATATCTATTACCTTTATCAAAACTCTTAAAAACCCTAGATTTTACTATTTTGACTTAAAATGTTATCCCATATACCATCAAAGTATATTCATAGTTTCCTCTTCAAAACATCAGTGTTTAAACCACTCATCTCTTCACATCCACAAAACGTTCTTGTTGTATTTCATAACCTTCCATGATCCTCTCTAAACCAATCCTTTATGTAACTTTCCAATTGCTTCCTCATAATTTTTCACATACATTTCCTCAAACCATTCTTTGACCAACACAGCTGGTTTGCTCTAGTATAACTCTTCCAATTGTATTAGAACCAATTTATAAACCTGGGGTTCAATTTCTGCATTTTTACTGAATACCGTCACACATCACAGATTTTCCGCCTATAAATCCAAGTTCTGGTCGGAAAGGCTTCAAAAAACCTCCCTGTTTGGCTAGGAATTATAACAAATGTTGATCACGCATTTGTTAACCACCAAACTTGGGATTCATCTAAACGAACACATCTATCAGCATTAATACTCACATAATTATGCAGAACTATACCCTCTGGGATCACCTTTGTAAGATCTCAAGTAACAGGACTCTTTTAGCCCCCACCTTTCTCCAACTCTCCTCGGGATTTCTGTAACTTCTTGGTCAAAGAAAAAAGCACGAGATTGATAAAAGTGAGTGATTTCACAATTTAAAAACGTGTTAGACTTTGCACCGAAGGCAATTATGGTCCTTGGAGGACACCTAGTGGATCTTTTTATTTTTTATTTTATTTTTTAAAGAACGACAGATCTGTTTAAAATACCGTTCAGCTCAACCCGACTCCACACAAATAGACAGTGAAAAAGACAAAGACAACGAGTTTAGGGACTCTAACCCCTGGAAAGGACTCTAACCTCCCCTTGGACAAGGACAACGAGTTTAGGGACTCTAACCCCTGGAAAGGACTCGAACCTCCCCTTGGACAAGGACAACGAGTTTAGGGACTCTAACCCCTGGAAAGGACTCGAACCTCCCCTTGGACAAGGACAACGAGTTTAGGGACTCTAACCCCTGGAAAGGACTCGAACCTCCCCTTGGACAAGGACAAAACACAAAAACGGTTGATTTCCCACCACTGTTGGTTTGACTAGGTACGATGAAACATAGTAATCGTCTAAATTTGGTTCTCAGTTCCGAATAGCAGTACTTTGAATTAACAGGTGTCTGCTTACCTTTTTTTATGTTGAGGCGCCTCTGACGATTACGTCTGCCTCCTCGTACCGGTGTATGGGTCTCTCCCCCGATCCGTCGGTCGGGCCGGAACCCTCTGGACTCCCTCTTTTCAGCGTTGGGGTCACCATTTGAAGGATTCTTATTCTATGTGTCTATTCCAATATGTAATGATGGTATCCAATGACACAAATCTGTGTTCTAGAAAGAGTGGTCTGGAGTCGCAGAGGTCCGATAATATCAGCTTTAATGCAGCAGTTGGAAATCAACAAGTACAGAGCTCTGGGGTTGTCTAAGTTTCCCTACCCGCAACAGAGTTTGGGCTGGTTCACGAAGTCCAACTGGCTATCTGTCCCTCCCCAGCATATATTTATACAGTGCAATTGAAACACAAGTATCAAAAAAGGGTTGAGCTTGTTCTCTCGTGCATCAGGGAGTTGTTCTTGCCTACGCGTCCCACCTGCTCGGGTGCCGTCTCCACCCGGTTTCAAGGTTGTTTCTGAAAATGAAGAGATAGAGACACAAAGAACAGCCTGCTTCCCACACCCAGTGTGAGACCCAATGTTTAAGCCTGAGCACACTTCTAAGTTCATAACTTTAATAAACACAATGCATAACTTTAATAAGCACAATATATTCTTTAATGAATACATGTAAATGTTCAAGCGAGTCAAACCCCTTATAAAAATGGAAAAACCAGAATGAAGCTGTTGTCAGTGATAAACTCATTATAATCCAATAAATCTAGCACTAATCTAATATTATTTGCAATATGTCGTTTCCTCATGAACCCAGATTTTGATTCATTTATAATATAGTCAAACATTAAGTCTATTGTTTGGTAATTTGGGACACAGACTCATGGGTGTAGATTAATGTATTGAACAATAATTAAACATTAAAAATAACATTTTACCATAAATATATCTTTAAGGCTGTGCATTGTGTTATCTTCTGATTTGGTTATATTTAACATATTATTACGTACACAAACATCAGATTTAGACTATTGACTAAGATAAATGAGGCCTTGAGCAGGAATACATTTTATTCATATTTTGTCCTATCTAGGCTACTAGACCATGAGACTAGGTCTAATTAAAACATTTCCAAACATTTATTTATCAACTTATAAAAGTGATCAACTGACACTTGTCCTGAAATGGTAGCCTAGTCATTCGAAACCTGGCCATTAGGCTGGGCCAGAGTCGTTGGGCCTTATTGAAAACAAACAAACAAAAAACGTTAAAAAAGATGTCTAGTCATCAACAATTTCATCGGAACATTACAACATTACATTGGCCTATTGACTTTTCCTATAACCCACAAACGTCTTTCTCGTGTCACAATCAAAGGCAGTCCTTGTAAAAGGTATGATTCATAATCATCGAGTATTCCATTGTCTTTCCCACAAGTCAGATGAAAAAAAAAACATCTAGGTCAACTGTTGCTGACACATCCAGGTTGAGATCAAGGGGGGTGTCCAACTGTGGAATAAAGACATGTTCCATCTCTTCAGTGTCAGTGCTGTTAGTTGCAGGAGCTTCCTCTCCGTCAGCAGCAGGAGCTTCCTCTCCGTCAGCAGCAAGAGCTTCCTCTCTGTCAACAGCAGGAGTTTCCTCTCTGTCAGTTGTCAGACTTGGAGCAAACAGACCCTTGTCAATGTGAGCTGGGTCCAGAGGATGGATTCCAGCTGCGTTGAGACTTGCTAGTAGGGTGGTGGTCTCCCCTCGCTCAGTCGCAGTGACCTCAAAGCAAGGAGAGCCTACTGGCGACACCACCCTCGAGGATACAAAATGATCCTGTAAACCAGTCTGATCACAGTTCCACAGATGAGAAGGAACATCTTGAATGCCAAGGTCAGTGATGATATCCTCATAGGTCTTAAACCATAGGCCGACAACTACCGGGTTGAAACAAGCAGCCTCTGGCTTCCTCAGGCCAAGACGGCAATGCCTCTTCATGAAGGCGTTGAAACAATAGTGGCCTGCCTGACCTTTGCCCTCAGAGAAGCCTGTTAGTCCATTTGCCATGTGCAAACTGAAATGCAAGCTTCTGGATTTCTGGCTTCCTCATGGGAAAACCTCGTCTTGCTAGGTTTTCGATAATGTCTGCTAAATTAGCCTCCTCCTGCTCTGATAGAACTGGCTTTCTTCCTGCTACATGCTTATGTCCTTCTATCACACCTTTAACCTGTCTTTGGAGGGTGGATTTTGGGACATTCCAGGCCCTGGCAAGATAACGGAGCTTAGGTCTGTTGCCTGCACTTTCCAGTTATCTGTACTCCTGCAATGCTCCCTTCATTCTGTTCTCCTTCCACATGTTGTACTTGCCCTTTACTTTTCCCTGTTTGTTCACTCTCCCTTGCACTTCACTCTGCCTTGGTCTGTCTGTCTCTTTCCTGGGTGCCATTCTATTCCGCAAAATGAATTAGTTTCATGTTTAAATGAGAACAATTTGTAGATTAGGCAAAGTGCAGAATAGTCTACACCTACATACATTAACAGTAAGATAGGTTTACTGCTTGATAGCTCACTTAACAGACATCCCAAGTCTCCCGGAAGTTCCGGGAGTCTACCACACAAGGCCTGAATATGCTTTTACTTCAATGTTTTAAAAACATGGCTTTTATTATTACTAATTTTTCAGGATATTATTGACATAAAATAATCTGACCCAAATTACAAGGCCCACTACACACAGCTCTGACGGTTAGCAACCTTGGCCTCTAATTCCTTCTGCTAAAAATTGCCTAGGATACATCACTTAGGTTTTGTGTTGTTATAAATGTGACTTTTTCACTTTTAATCAGGTTATTTATGACTAAACTATTGACATATTTCATTTGATACCCTAATATGTTGTCCCAAATTCGAAAAACGTTCTTCTTTGTATTTCCGTGGAAGTACACAGAACAGCGCGCAGCAAATTTTGGGGCGAGACAAAAGCTACAGACCAGAGCCAAAAAGGTGGAGCCACAGAATTGACGTCAGTTCAGTGGCTTTTTCAAAACCTACCGTTTTACAGCTATTTTTTTTTTATTGTTAAATTTGCATAGGAAAGATGTGTCAATGGACTTAGAGGTTCACTGTATGTCCATTTTACCCACTGAATTGTCATTATTCAACTGTGACAAGGTAAATTCGGTTTTGCAATCAATGACCCCTTTAATACCACAGACTACTGGTGTAGTGAGGTCCACAAGACCACACGGAGCCAACATCTTGCCACACCTGAAGAGTGATTCAATCACATCAGAATCAGCCCTTGTGACACCCTCAGTATGCTGATTACCCACCAAACGCCGATGCAAAGGAACCATAGAATGGGGGGACGACCTCCCCAATCTACCAAATCAGCCCTCTAGCTTGCAAGCTTCAAAGGACCTGATTTAGACAACACGTCTCCAGCGACCATTTGCTATCCGTTTCGGCGGCGATTTGAACAAAGAACATACCTTGATCAGAACTTTTGAGGAAAGTTCTTGAGACTTTACCACAAGAGTACAAGGTGGAGAATTATGAGAGGGATATTTGTGTTATGTTTGTTACTTTGTTTTAATGTTGTGTTCACTGAAATCTTGATTCTAGTAACAACTCCTTCTTCCTGAAAGATAACCACGTCATTCTTGGTATCTACATGAAGCTATCATAATAAAACAATCATTCAACTATATTTTGTAACTGTACCAAGATGTCCAGAACAATATTTGAACCAATCGAATGAACCAGCCAGAGATCAGATCACACCTTTGGTAGGTGTGAAGGAAGGAGGGGGGAGTTGAGAACCCAGCTTCCCCCAATCCACATCTGACCCCAGACGGGTCCTCCCTCGAACTGTATAAAGCCCTAAGATGACCATCAATCTCGGACTCCAGCGAAACCGACCATGGCATGAACGCCATCAGGATTGGCGTTCCAAGGACGTCGCCAAGCTTCTCCTGAGATTCAACTTTATAGTGATCGCGACACTATCTGGACGTTTCAACAGAAGAACCAAAAACGCAATTCCAAATGCGACTTCACTGAGATCCCGCAGACTCAGTCACATGACCCAGCGCAGCCGCGCTGTGACTTCAGATTCTTCAAATGGACCTTTGGCGCAAACCGCCCTCAACATCATTGATCAACCCCTGATCAAACGTAACTATGGCTAACGCTCTTTCCTCCTCGACATGGCATTGGCGTGAGCTCTGTTTATGATTTGTAAGGATGTAATCACTGACTGTACAATTTCTGCCTTTCTTTAAGTTAGACCATTTCATTCTGTTCATTGAAACCAATCTCTCATATCAAACCCATAATCCAACTTTTCATAAGATCTGTTTACCTTACTTGAATAAATTCATTGTAAAGATATTTTGACGTGCGTGTTCACTGATGTTACGATTGGCTCTACTCTTAGAATAAATTCATTCCTAAAGATGAGACTTATTATTACATATTAAACATAGGATTCCCTAATGTCCTAAACCAATATTAGGGTGGTGCCCCAGACTTTATGATAAATTAAGTATTTCTATCTTTAAACGAGCAAACCCCGCTACACTGGCTACCCACCTTTTTTGGTGAACAACTGGGTTACAGATTAAAAACCTAATTTGTCTTTCCTCTCTCTTTTTTCTCTGATCTTTTTTTGAAAACCCGATTTATGTTTACTAGGCGACATTGTGATCACTATTTCTGGCGACTAGCGTATCTACTGACTGCAACTAAACACCGTCAAGCAGGAACAGACCATTTCATGCCAATACAGGGGGGTGGTCGGTCAATATGGATGTTTACTTTTTGGTCAATGGGGATATTTAACTTTGATTGCCAAACACAAGTAAAAACAAAAAGATCATTAATTGTATTATTTTATTTGAAATATATACTATATATACTCAATGATGATGGTTTATATGATATATCAGGTATATAATTTAATATGAGTTTTTACCTGTTTTTTGAGGCCCCTGTCAGTTGGGGGCCCTTAGAATCGTCCTAACTTTTCCTCCCTATATGGCGCCCCTGAACATTTTGATTACTACAAACAGCCTGGTCAGCCCCAATACCATTGAATTAGATTGTTAATAGTTTTGTATATTTTCTCCCGTCTAATGTAGTCACATGATCGACATGCATGTTGTAGTCCAAAATACCATCCCTTAACTTTATAGTTTTTCCTCCAGCTGTGGTACTTCATGTACTCTCCATCATTCTTGTCAAGGAAAAGCAGCCGATCTGCCAGTTCCTTTTGATTGGGGAAGTCATCCACATGAAGAAAAGAGTCCGCTGGAATGAATTCCTCATAGTTTTGCCTGGATGGGCCCAAAACTACTGGGACAGCTCCCAAACTCATGGCATTGTACAACTTCTCAGTGATGTAGTCTTGGAAGACTGAATTTTCAAAGGACAGGTAAAATTTGCATCCAGAAATTATTTTTGTATAGTTTTCGTTGTTTACGTATGTACCAAAGTGTTGTCCATAGGCCTCTACTTTGACATGCTTACTCAGCTCATTGTAGACCTCAACTCTTCTGAAGGATGGGTGCCAGTTGCTCACAATCCAGCACACCAATGTATTCTTCTTTGGCAGCTCAAAGTGTTTGTCCACAGCTGTTACCTCAACTAAGGATCCATAAGGAACAGGTACAGAGGAGTCCTGTCGATAATTTGAGGTCATATTAAACAGGTTATCCAACTTGGGAAATCTTTTAGAGTTGGCAGGTGATTCAGCATTGAACCACACCCATTTCTGGAACAAGGGACGTGGATTTTGTGGCATGTTGCCCAGATCTTCATGGATGTCCCGGTGATGAAAGATGACTCCATGTGCATTATTATAAAGGCTCTTGTTGTCTGTCAAGCGACAACCTTGAACATTGAAATCAGCACATGAATGAAGGTCAAAAGATTGTCCAAATGGCCACATCCAGATCAGGAGAATAGTGTCCGGTTCTGAATTGTCAGCTCTGAGGATTACTTGGGAGTTCTGCTTGCCTGTCTTCTGGGGTTGTGGTGTGGTTTGGCCTGGGACCTCAGTCTGATTCCCCTCTCGATTTAGCCCATTTTGGCAGACACAGGTAGCATTCTCATTTGCTTCTCTGTCCATGCACAACACTGAGTTGATGTTGGGTTTGTAGTATGTTAACAATACAAAAAAGGAGCACACCACCACAAAGATGCAAACCAATGCAGGCGGTAGTACTGTCCTTTGGGAAGTTGACTTCATCATGTCTGTGTGTCAGAAAATACAGCTATTACAATACATCAATAACTTTAAACAATACATAACAATATTGGTTTGTTGATATATAATTTGTTGCAGATGGTGAGTGATATGGAGAAATTAAGACCGATGTTATGTATTTGGAGTCAATTCTGTAATCAAGTAGGCCTAAGGATCAGTATCCTTGGGTTTTAATGCCTGCATCAAATGTAGTTTAATGTGTCGACAAGACTCAACATCATGAACTACACTGTGTACCACTACAATTCATTGTGGCCTGATATTATACTACATTTGATTATCAACAGATACATTCTAGCATAGAAGAAATGGTGTTGTACAAACATTTACTTTTGATTGTTAGTCCATGGTTTGAAATGGAAGGCTTTCTACTTTATCTGGACTCACATAGACTTCACATAGATTTCTCTGACATGCTATACTTAGGAGAAGTCAGGTTTATAGTTATGGCCTTTAACTGTATGTTGTTGTTCTATTGAGTCTTGGACAGAGACACAACACAACATTACTAAAGTGATCTTTTTGTGGAGTCCACTCCATTATCTCAGCTGAATAGAAGTTCCTTGCTGAGTTGTAATTCAGTTGCTATGATGGTAATTGTGTACTTTGTACCCACCATGTACTTTTCAAATTTATGGATGGTACTGTCACATAATGGAACTGTGTGATGATCAATCTTGAAATGGCTAAATAATGAAAATAACCACACAAAACTGGTCATGAAGTCATTTTATAATTCATGGTGAACACAAACTATTTAAAAAGTCTGACTCCTATCAAAGTCAGACACATTATGCAGAACAAAAAGTAAGTTGATGTTGACATAGAAAACATGGACCTTGGTTACAGTTTTCCAGGCGTTTATTATCTATGTAATAATTTTTATAGTGCCTTTATTACGGTGATCTTTTAGCATGTATTATTATGAGGTGTATGTATGTGTTAAGTTATGGGATATGTGCAATACTGTTATGTAACTGTTGATAATGTTTGGCTGAGGATGTATTGTTTGTTGTTATTGTGACTGTCAAGGCATTTATGACGCACCACAGAGACCAAGACAAATTTCCCTGTGCGGGACAATAAAGTTCATCGTATCGTATCGTAACCAGCTACACCACCGAAAAAGTTGTTACTTGTTGATGCCGGTGGACGGTCTTTATACAATACGGTCTTTATATAAATTAAACTAAATTACAGTGATTATCAGAATCAGAATTCGGTTCAATATCAGAATTCGGTTTATTCGCCATGTATGTTATACAAACACGGAATTTACTGTGGTGCAAACACTAAACATATACGAATCTTAAATTAAGTAAAGGTACAGAAGTTTAACTATTCCTAAGAACTAAGAAATCTAAGAATAAAACAATTTAAATATAAAATACAATATATATTTTAAAATATATATTATTTCTTATTCTTAACATTTGTGATATGTAGGCCTATTGTGAACTGGGTGGACTTTATTATTACTAATTATTATTACTGTTGACAATGTTGACGAATCATCAACATTTGTTTTCTGGGCACTGTATAGAGTACCTAGTCCCATCATGTTATGTTTCATTTCAATAAAATAACACAACACTCTAAATATGATGACGTCATTTTCATAAGTGAACGGATTTATAATTATTACAATACGGATTAGGCTAAATCATAATGACCAATGGAAGAAACTCGAGCGATGCCTGGAGTCATGTTGGTTTGAGGTGCCGCTTCTCGGGCAATGTGTGATTTGTCTGGCTCTGAAGAGCGGCAAAACTTCGAACCAGTTTGTGACGTTTGAAGCATTGAACGTCATCAATCACGTGGTTATCGTAATTTGATACAAGCTCCAAAACACTTTTTCGAAACTGTGCGTATTGGTTTTGCGACACAAGCATCGATGCGTCAGTTCCATACGTCCCATCCTTAGTAAAATGTGTTGAAAGCAGACCCCCACTTATTCCCCATCATGTTTTTCTTTCCTTTGGTGGCCTTCAATTTATGTTGGGTTGCAATTATAATATTGACAAAATCCCAGTTAAACTCTGCTTTTCATAGGCAGGCTTTCCTATCATGGTCATTAATTTCTAAGCACAATTTTTCCCCGCACAAATATTATATATGGAATAATTGAGACATATTGTACAAAAACAAATCATTATTTTTAGAATATTGGTTTCAAAATAATATACTTTTGGTGAGATAACTTGTTAATGAGGAGGGGTTTCTACTGAGTTATGAGGAGTTCTTATTACTTATTACTTACAAGATCCCTGTCACTCCTAAGGATTTTGCAATTATTATGGATGCCATCCCCTCAGATGTTGCACTATTATTTAGGAATGTGTTAAGGCCTGACCCTCAGAACCTACCCCCTGCCAGTACACCTGTTGACTCACCAGTTGGAAAAATCTGTTTTTACTCTGGTCCTTACAATAACAATACGTGCCTTGTCTCAACATGATGTTGTATCTACTTCCAGTGTCATTTCCTATTGGAACTGCTTTGTTGAAAATATTTGTTGGGAAAAAGTCTGGATGTTGCCCCAAACTTACTTATTATTTAACAAAATCAAAGAAGTTTCCTTTAAGATTGTCCATAGATATTATCCTGCAAGTCACTACATGAGGAAGTATAAAAAGGATATACTTTTTAATTGTAACTTTGTGACGAGCACCCAGAGACAGTGGTTCATCTGTTCTGGCACTGAACTCATACTAAAAAAACTTTGGCTAAATCTCTCTAAATGTATAACTTTGTACTTCTGTGGAAAGATGTATTATTTGGTTTCTTTTCCTTTAATGGAAGTATCAAAGATCAATTTTATGTAATTAATTTTGGCAAATTTCATATCCATTAATGTAAATTTAGTAACAAAAAACCCTGTTTTCTTGTCTTGCAAAAATAAATTGATCAATACTTTAAAACAATCCAATACTATGTACCAACAAAAAAGCAATTAAATTGATAAATGTTTGTTTGTCCCTTGAGGTCTTTGTTTAAAAGGTCTGTACCCCTGGGGGGTGTTCCATCAACGTCGATGAAAGAAAAGCGAGACTTATTTCGCCAAGTGTCGCTTACTTCAGCGAGAGTTCTGTTCCATTAAGGTGGCTTATTGTAGTTCTAGCTACGTAACCAAAGTAACTTATACTTCGAAACTAGCCTGCTCCGTGTCAAGCTAAAAGTCGAGCTAAACTAAGATGTGTTGCAAATAATCTCAAAGAGGCAGAAACACAATGTCAAAAGACAGTTCCGTCGATGGCGTGAATGGCTGTAATGTAGTGCTCACTACATTTGTTCAGAATATAACATTATGAAATGAATTGATTTCAAAAGATATAGCGAAGAAACCCGCACGAAATCGCATAGGAAACGAATGTTTCCATGTTGTGTTACGCGTATTTTGATCGTATTGTCTGGGTTAGCAGCGACGTTCTTAGTATGCATTTTTAATATGTGGTGTCAGAAGGAGCTTTGATGTCGTGGTAAATGGGGCTATTGTCTCGAAACAATCCCAAATACGTGATTAGTAGCCTACATTTGGGTAGTGTCTATGGGAACCAGTTGTTTTAGAAGAAGCCAAAACAAGATGTTTCCTGAAGGCCAACGTAGTTAATAAATACGTAACGATTTAGCAGATCTTTTCAAAGCTACATTAGCTCGCAGTGTAAAGCAATGGGCTATGGTGTAATGCCTATTTTTGCTCTAGTGCGATCGAATCCCACTTCATGCGAGCATGCAAATGTTTTATTTTGTCTCCATTTATTTTGTCGTGAATGGATGTAATGTAGTGCGCACGTAGCCTATACTTTCATACTTTCAAATTCGCCGCAGAAAATATGCGATCCGACTTGAAAATCGCCAGTAATATGTTTGTGAATTTGTGACGAATCAGGTGATAGAGGAAGACTGATATGTGAATGCACAGATGCGGAACCAGTTAGCGGGGAAACCAGTTGGGCGACAACACCGGGCCAAGCACTGACGTAGCGCAGGGGATGAGTCGTCGTCAAACTACTGTTTGAGCGCAACCGAGGCAAGCCCGCCAGCACAGCTCTATCAGCCAAGCTAACTAATCTAATAAACAGTTAATAAACACAAGTACATCTTATTGAACATCATTTATTTTCATCACCAATTATCATAGTAGAACAGCTTTCTCAAGCAGTTTGTGATGCATTTTGGAAACAGGAGATGAGCCCCTGGTCTAATGCACCACCTGGCTTGAGAAACCCGTTCTCAAAGACTTACTTTTAGTCATTATTTGGGTATCACACATATTCTGAATGCCTTCGGGGGAATTCAAATGAGCCATTTTAATCTATTAACGCCAAGATTACAGTGAGATTAATCTAGATTTAAAAATTTAATCTAGGCCCACCACTACTTTTAACGATTAAAAATGTATGAAAGTCAATAAGATACTCTTTTCATCACTGTTTTTTCTCCATTTTCAACAGTAAGAAAATATCTCAATGCATAACAATGACAGATATACTTTTAACACTTTTTCTCACCATTTTGTTTTTAAAGCACATACCTCTTTTAAAATTTTTGTAAAACCTTCTTCACTATTCAAGCCATCAAAACAATAGTTTCAACTGATTTCAGCAAAGATTGATCCAAACTCACGCGCAAAAAGAACTCACGCTGGGGGGACAGTCAAGAAATTTAGAACGTACGTTTGAAATATACTACTTAAAAATATACTACGTTAATATACTACTTAAAATATACTATATATCAAATAACTCTACCAAGTCATCAACTCACAAGTCATAAACTCACCTTACCAGGATGTGGACATTTGAAAATGAGGGTGTCACACACTATTTCAGTAATGCGAGAAGAGCAGAGAGGTGTGGCCTGTATTTATTCCATTTCCTCACCTGCCAGGTGAACAATGTAGAGTGGAATTTTCCATATAAATTATTTGTCTAGATATTACTAGACAACTAGATATTAACTATTTGACTAGATACAGCATTGTAATCACAATGTCATTGTCACGATCCAGTGCTCCCCTTCCCCTGAATACTGATGCCTTCAAATCTGGAAACCAAATTCCCTCCCCTGTTTACTGTCTAGTTGGTTTGTTAAGTTTCTGCCGATCTGCCACTCCTTGGATAGAGTTGCCCACTTATCCCTACACACCTGTCTGGTTACCCATCAAGCTGGTCTGTAGATATACCCTTATTCCCTTGTGTCCCTTGCGAAGTCTTGTATAACTAGTTTACTGTCACATTCTGAGCGTGTATCTGTTTTCCTGTTTGGCCTGTTGTTGACGATCTTTGTTTGTTCCAGACCTCGTTCCCTCTTGCCTGATCCTTGTCGGTACCTTTGAACCTCTACCTTCTCCTGGATTCAGGACCTCCTGCCTGAACACCGGTTTACGACTAGCCTACTCCTTTTTCTGGCTTTGCTTAATAAATCTGCGCTCTTCGCTTGGGTCTACTCCTGCCTCTTGTGAATGTGTTACAGTCATACTTTTCTATGCAGTCTCACTCCGGGTCCAAAACGAAGTGCTTTTCTAGATGGTGAGAAAGAGTTTTGACAAATATATTTTTGAGAGGTTCTATTCTTGAACTTAAGATAAGATATACCTTTATTTGTCCCACAATGAGGAAATTCGATCATTGCAGCAGCAAAGTGGACAGCATTATACATAGAAATGTACAAAGTTAGTACAAGATATAATAAAAAGATATAAAAAGATAATTCCAGTTGCATATGGAGACCAAATATACATAAACAAATATAAATATTGCACAGTAAGTTATTGCACTTTAAGTGTATCCATGAATTATTTAGAGTGGTTGAGTCATGTGTGTGTTTGTGTGTGTTCTATTTAGAGCCGGTATAGTCTTACAGCAGCAGGAAGGAAGGACCTGCGGTACTGCTCCTTCACGCACTTAGGGTGAAGGAGCCGGTCACTGAAGGAGCTACTCAGTGCAGAGACAGTGTCCTGCATAGGCTGGGATTCATTGTCCACCACTGATGATAGCTTTGCTACCATCCTCCTCTCTCCCACCACCTGCACTGTGTCCAAGGGGCATCCTAGGACAGTGTTGGCCTTCCTGATCAGTCTGTCTAGTCTCCTCCTGTCAGCTGTTGACATACTGCTGCTCCAGCAGACCACTCCAATGTCCGCAAACAATAGTGATAATGCAAAAGAGAAATTTGAGACGAACATTCTCAGTGAATCTAGCGTGGTGCTTCATTCATTTGTTAGAAGCGTTTTGTGCTGTTTAATGGAATAAAGTATTGAACTTCAAAGTTTACCTTACTCAATACCAGGGGCGTCGTTAGACCCTTTTTACTGGGGCACGTGCCCCAGTATAAATCTGCTGTGCCCCAGTAAAATCAAAAGTTTGAGTTTTAACAATTTATTTTATGAGTCAGTGCATTCATTTAGATTGATAATCCCGAAAAATTACGCAGTATCCCAATCAACGCTTGTAAAAGTGTTGAACCGAAAACACAAACTATATGCATGCAGAATTCCGTGTCAGCGCGCTCTTCTGAGCTTGCCAAATAGCACTGCAGCACGGACACAGAAGTCCAGGGGGTATTCCAGAAAGCAGGTTATGCAACATAACCGGAAATGTTGCTACAATGCTGGGTGTCAGTTGGGGAGTTAACTTACCCGGGTATGTCACATAACCTGCTTTCTGGAATCCCCCGTTCAGAAGAAGCTCTTGTTTGAAAGGATTCACAATGTATGACGTTTAGCTTTACATTGACAAGCGCGTGACATTTATGAGCCCATTATGATGTCCTTATTCCATTTGTAAAGGTGTGTTGAGACTTGGCTGGTCCCTGAAGCGTACGAACACACCGGTGTGTTGGAACGCGTCCTTTAGAACGTCCAATTTTTTTCAAAAAATGTCACAATAGAGAGTTCAACATTAGCCTACATGTATATTATGAACATGTGTTTACCATGTCACTGTGCCTATATCGTTTCCTATGCCCCGCGTAGATGATTGCGTGGATACGATAGGATCAGCTTGCTATGTCACAAAGTTAGATTTATTGGCAAGTTCCCCTTTCACCTCGGGCCTCAGTTATCAGCGCTTTTGTGACTCCTGACAGTTTCTTACAATACTCCGTGATGGCTAAAAGTATGGCGACGACGTTGGCAACTTATCCAGTAGTAAATGTCAAACGACAAGTATGTCAAAGTAGTAGAACCATGATACCAAGCTAGCATCGACATCGCTGTGTTTACACCGGCAGACGCTTTGCAAACCACTTCCGGCGGAAATGAAGTGCATTTGTGTAGAGTTATGGCGGCCCCCTGGGATTTGGCGCGTAAACTTGTCTATACTAAACCTCTAATACACATAATAACCTATACTAACTTAAGACAAGTGAAGTACAATAGTCCAATATTGCTGATAGTGCAACCAGTAGCTGAAAGTGACAGTGTGTAAAGTGACTAGTGAGAAGCGTATCAATGTCCATATCAGTGTCCATTTAGAAGCCTAATGGCCCTTGGAAAGAAACTGTTGTCCAGTCTGCGTGTGCGAGACCGAATGTTTCGGTATTGCCTGCCAGAAGGCAACGGGGTAAAAAGACTGAAAGGATGGGTGGTAACAGTCCCTTAAAATCCTGCCAGCTTTCCTGAGGCATCATGTGTGGTACGTGTCCTGTAGGGCTGGGAGCTTCCTGCCGATGATGAACTCAGCAGACCGGACCACACTACATAGGGCCTTGCGGTCCCTGTCAGCTCCCATACCACACTGTGATACAACCAGTCAGTATGCTCTCTATAGTGCTTCTGTAAAAGTTAGTGAGGATAACTGAGTCCATGCCAAACTTCTTCAGTCTCCTCAAGAAGAAGAGACATTTCCGGGCCGCTTTGACCACCTTGTCCGTGTGAGCAGACCAGGTGAGATCATTGCTGATGTTCACCCGAGGAACCTGAAGCAGCTGACCTTCTCCAGTTCGGATCCGTTGATAGAGGTGCATGCTCCTCCTCCTGCCGCCTCCTATAGTCCACAATAATCTCCTTAGTCTTGCTGACGTTGACAGAGAGGTTATTGTCCTGACACCATGATGTCAGGATATCAACCTCCTCTCTGTAGGCTGACTCGTCACTGTCAGAGATGAGGCCCACAATGGTTGTGTCGTCAACAAACGACCAGCCAGACAGCGTTTCAATGTTGAATGTCAATCGTGTGCCGGGTTAGCTAGCTAGACTATGCAGCTAGCACAGAAGAAAGTTACGTAATGTGACGAGACAGAATTTAAAAGTTCAAAAAACACACCAGGGATGCTGACAACCTCGGCAACCCTGCGCCAGGGATCTTTTTTTTGTTAACGTCTCTGTAATCGTAAAGAGACGTATCAAACAAAGCTGGGTGTGCAGACACATACTGGAACTAACCCAATTTGTGTGCAACAATGAATGTTTTGCCATTGTTACATGTTTTTGCTTGTTTTCTTATTTTTGTTATGCCTCGAGCTCTTACTTTGCGGGGAGGCCTCTGCAAAGTCCCGGCCGCTACTGCCAACACCCTGTTATCCATATTACCTGCATCACTTGACACTCTCTGTCCCCTGTCAACCAAGCCTGCACAATCTTCTCTCTCCTGCCCGTGGCTCACGGATGTTATTCGTGAAGAACGGTCCACCCTTCGGGCAACTGAGGAGATGGCGCAAGTCCAAAGACGGTCTGGAACTTGATAAGTATCACTCCGTCCTTAAATCCTTCTCTGCTCACATAACTGGTGCTACAACCCACTACTTCCTGAACAAAATTAAGTCTGCCTCAAACCCTCACAAACTTCTCTACGTTCTCCACCCTTCTTAATTCATCTCCCCCGCCCCGCCCCCCTCCTCCCTGATGGCAGACGGCTTCTCCTCCTTCTTTGAGGAAAAAGTCGCTGACATTAGCATCCGATTCCCTGTGCCCACCGTTCCTACCCACTCACCCTCTATGACTGACCCAACTAAATGTCTAAACTTTTTCTCTCCCCTGTCCGAGGCAGAGATCTCTGACCTCATTATCTCTCATCGCCCCACCTCCTGTCCCCTTGATCCAGTCCCCTCTCCTCTATTTCAAACCATCTCTCCCTCCATCATAACTTTTCTTCTCCATGTCCTTAACTCCTCTCTTACTTCCGGCACCTTCCCCTCTGCCTTCAAACAGGCCAGAGTTACCCCTCTACTCAAAAAAACCCTCCCTTAACCCTGCCGTCCTCCAGAACTACAGACCAGTATCACTACTACCCTTCTTTTCAAAAACAATTGAACGTGCTGTATCTAACCAACTGTAAAACTTGCTTGTCAGACAGATTGCAGTGGTTGAAATCGCCCAGAAATATTACAATAGAGTCTGGATGTGTTGTTTCCATATCTTTTCAATGTAACAAAACGCATCTCTCTAATTTTGTAGTCAGCCAGTGGGTATGTATCATGTAGTTGTTCTTGCTCAATAAGTTCCACTTCCTTGCCTGTCGATGTTTTGAGATCATAAGCTCTATAGTGTTCAACATACCATCCATTGAGCTTCTTCACAATGAAGATCAACTTGTCCTGCAGTATCGCCATTACACCACATACAGCCACATTACAGCTTTCCATTGCACTGTAGCACTCTATTCTAGGGGTATAACTTACCTTAGGTAGTCCAATGAGTCCAGGCTTGAAGTATCCACCATCAGTCAGGAAAAGAACACTATAACACAATATTAACATTAAGAGATGACATTTCTATTCAGTGTTAAGCTTGATATGTATACACGTCGCTGTCACAGCTCATTACCCCACCTGGTAGGCCTAATTGTTTAAGGGCCGGAAGACGTGAGTTATAGCCAGCCATATCCATAATTAAATATATATTACTTTGAATTTGTTAAGTATTTTAGACTATATTGAACTTACAATGTGCATGTTTTATGTTAAAAAAGGCACCATTTATCTATTTTATTTGGTTATCTATTACCTTTGAAATGATTTAAAAGACCATGGGAAGAGCCAGAGGGTAATGATAAACAATGTCATTCCAAAAAAAGTGGCCTCATTGTTTGATTTGTATACACAAGGAAGGTACACCAGGTAAGCAATCTCCCTCTATGTGGGCTTCTCACTGCATGATTCCTGGCAGTCTGGGTTTCTTTTCATGTCTTCATGTGTTAGTTCCAACAGGATTAAATACATTTACATTTAGTCATTTAGCAGACGCTCTTATCCAGAGCGACTTACAGTAAGTACAGGGACATTCCCCCCAAGTAGGGTGAAGTGCCTCGCCCAAGGACACAATGTCATTTGGCATGGCCGGGAATCGAAATGGCAACTATGACATTGTGATTAAATTGAAAGACAAACAATGCTTATCTAGTGAAATAAGTTCTATGTAAAATTCCACTCTACATTGTTCACCTGGCAGGTGATACAATTGAATGAATACAGGGCATACCTCTCTGTTATTCAGGAGGAAGTGAGAATATTCCCGTATCTTGTGCTCTTCTCGCATTACTGAAACAACATTTACACTGTAAATAAAAGTAGGCCTACATGAGGAGAAAATTGTGCAGCAGTCAATGTCTCTATCATAAATCATCATCATCCTGTGATGAAAATCATTGTGTTGGGGGTTACTGCTACAACAAGTTGAAAAAGGCACTAACTGATATTTACTTTGTTAGGGTGACCAGATTTTAGTTTGTGAAAAATAGGACACTTCGTCGCGTCGGCGGTGGGGGGGGGGGGGAGGGGGGGAGGGGCTGGTCGTGTATTGCATGCCGCACTATCTGATCAAAATGACAGTTCTCTCTACAGTCAGAGCTCGTGCAAGAAGTTGGAAGGTTTCAAAAATGTGTAAGGGCGTAATAGTTTGTGAAAGACCTAGAGAAACACAAATATCCGACGAGGCAAAATCCCAGACAATTTTGGAATCCCTGCCAAACGCATTTTTTAGGTCTCGAAAAGAGAACATGTCCGGCCTGCGGAAACCCGTCGGATGTCACGGCCGCTCATTGTTGGCTAGCCATAAAAGATAGAAAATCGTTTTGTCAAAATTGAGATTTTTGATTGACATTTAGTCATTTAGCAGACACTCTTATCCAGAGCGACTTACAGCAAGTACAGGGACATTCCCCCAGAGGCAAGTAGGGTGAAGTGCCTTGCCCAAGGACACAGTGAGAAAATGAGCTACAACCTGCGAACGCGATATTGGTTTTTCCTCAAGAGACAACATGGCTTGCAAACGACCGAAGCATGGCAGTTAGCCCCGCCTCTTTCCTTCTCATAGCATTTAAAGCTACAGACACAGAAATGGCATGTCCTAAGGAAAGCTCATTGTGGGATTGTTCGTAGTGGCTGTAATTCTGCGCCAAGGCTGAACTTCGGGAAAGAGACTTCAGATACAGTATTAGGGGACCACTAAGGCCTATATAAAAGCATACAAAAACAGCATGTCATGGGACCTTTAACACTTCTAACTGAAGTGGGGTGAAGTAGGAGGACGTTTTTTGTCGCCAGGTGCCATGGTGGATCCTATTATCGGAATTCCATTGATGTTGGCTTTTTATAGTCCTTGTAGTGGCCGCTTGTCACTAACAAAATATCAATTAAACTTAAATTAATACTTTAAACGACGACTTCTAGCACCCTGGGCAGGTGATGTATGCAGGCAAGACAAAAATATATTCTAGGCTGGATTCAGAGGTTGTGGCTGATTTATTTGTTCCAACTGTGCAAAACAATAAGTTATCTCTCACACTGGTAAAAAAAACATATTCCCATCACCCAGGTGCAACAGGCCACCTCCTATTTCCTACCTATATACACCTTCACCTGTGCCCACTACTGCCCTCAAGTGTCTAAGTCAAACATTGTATTTATTAAACTACATTACCAAAATACATATATGTAAACAAAATCATAATAATAAACAATTTAATTAACAAATCACCACTAACTAATTTAGCTCCAACACACCGGCCCCTAATTGTGCATTATCACAATTACTGAACTCTCAAAACAGAGCTACACCATGTAGTCAAAGTATATCAGGCACGGATGTCTTGCCGCACCTGCAAAGAAAAGAGAAAGAAAGAAAATAATAGAGGCAGACGAAGAGAAAGAGTCCGTTAATCTGATCACACTGCAGCCACCAACAGCAGGCACAGCTTCGTCACAGGCCTCTCCAAGATGCTGGTCTTCGTTTGAAGGTGGACAGAGCGCACAACCCCATTCACATCTGCAGGCATAAGAGTGGGAGTCAGGTGGCTGAGCGGTTAGGGAATCGGTCTAGTAATCAGAAGGTTGCCGGTTCGATTCCCCGCCAGGCCGATGACGTTGTGTCCTTGGGCAAGGCACTTCACCCTACTTGCCTCGGGGGAATGTCCCTGTACTTACTGTAAGTCGCTCTGGATAAGAGCGTCTGCTAAATGACTAAATGTAAATGACACGCCCCCCCAATCTTAAGCAGAGAAGAGTGCTGATTTTGTCACGATTTCAAAGCCTAATTTAACATATTTGTCTGTGTTTTTTTTTCATTCGAATTTGGATGGGTAGTTAATAACACATTCTTTTGTGGTGTGGTGAACTTGAAACTTGTTTTCAATTCCACTTTACAGGATCTTTAAAGGGGTCATTACTGATTTTATAGGGCATTTCACAATGTTCCTTAAAGTGGAACTGAACCAATTTATGAAGTACGGCTCATATTATTAACCCTTGTGTTCTCCTCGGGTCGTTCTGACCCATCAGTCATTGTGACCCACCGTCGTATTGCGACAACTTTACCGCATACAAAAACAAAGTGAAGCATTTTCTTTTAACCGTCGGGCTGTCTCAGACCCCCCACATTGCGAAGGTTAAAAGAAAAGTATTTTTATTTGTTTTTGTATTGGGTAAAATTGGGTAAACACAATGATGGTTCGTTATGAACCTTTGGGTCATGTGACCCGAAGGCAGCACGAGGGTTAAAATAAGATCACAAAACTTTATCTGACAACTAAAACAGCAAAATGTTCAATTTCTAAATAAAAACGTTTTCAACTTTACTACTGTGAAGGAATGATAACTATACTGCTAATCAATGCTGCTATACCAATCACTACCTCAAGTACATCAAATGTGTAATGTTTAATACTAAAACATATATCCAATTGTGATCAATTGATTTATTAAAGAACAGATGGGATCAGGCATCAAGATGTTTCTGAGTAAGTGAGGTCATGCTGAAATGTTTCCTTCTAAGTAACACTGTGGTGTGCGTGCAAGAATGCCGAGTTCAAGTAAGCAACATGGGAGTCGAGTTTGTGGCGTTCAGGGACTGGTGCAAGCACAATGGGCTACTCAGCTCTTGGGAGCAGAGTGTCAAAATGAGAGATAAGGTAATGCTGGGACTGTAATTCTTCTCTGCTCCAGGACCGGCCGGTCTGCCTACCTTACTCTCATTTACTCTGTTCTGAGGTCACATTCCCTTGGAGACCCTGCCCCCCTGTCCCCCCTTTCTCACTGGATGATCTACCCCTTCCCCTTGGAGACCCTGCTCCACCTGCATCCCCTTGGAGACCCTGCCCCCACCTCCCCCTATTCATCGACCCTGGCCTGGTCTACCTCACCCCTTCTCCTGGAGACACAACCCCCCCCCCCCCCTTCCTTCCCTGGAGACGCAGCTCCCATCTCCCTGCACGTCATCAGGACCTTGGGGTGATCTACTCCCTTCCCTGGAGACCCCCCCCCCCCCCCCCTTGGATTACCTCAGACCTGTGGGTCTTGTCTGCCACCTCCCTCTCTGAACATCACCAGATCCTTGGACTGCCCCCCATGTGCCACCATGAACGCCCTGGACATTTGATTGGACAACCACATTCCCACCCCATGGTCTTCTGACCAATCACCTATCAGAGTTCTCCATGTCAGGGGGTACAAGACCTGTCTCCCGAGGACAGGGAGACAGAACTTGGACTGGGCAGAACTCTCTCTCTGATCTCTGTCACGACCACTTTCTCAACGAAGGCCTTCGTTTGATCTGTTCTGAGACTCTGTTTCTGTGAAGCTACATTGGCATCATCGACTGATTCACTGTATTAGACTAAGAACATCCTGGTGTGTTGTTTTCATTGTGTATTCTTGTGATTGCATCATTTCTTATTATTAAACTACAAATAACTTGGTCCGGTGTTTAACCTTGTATCATTCTCCACTACCCAGTTTGACACACCTTAACACTACTTAACTACAGGGCACGGCCATCTTTGAATCGTCATGTCTGTGACTTCACAAGAATGGTTAGGTACTGTGACTGACAGCTAGCAGTCAACATGATTGACATTGACAGATTGACAACACAGAGGTAGAAATGGCTTCAAACGAACCAGCTAAAAAAAGATGCAAAGGGGGATCTTATTGTATAGCCCCTGGTTGTACAAACAAATTTGACAGGATAGAAGGCATTCACTATCATGTCCTACTCCGGTTTTACGAAAATGGCTTACAGACATCCCAACCTGCAGAGACTCATTTCAGGGAGGTAGCTCCTAAATTCACAGATATGATAGTAGCCTAATATTTAACGCACAAAGCTCACTCCGTAACGTTACATCTTTCAGGCCCTAAAAGATGTTCAGGGAAAGCATGGCCACCTCTAAAAGGTCATTCTCTTCACACAGCATGGGGAAGAGCCTGTGCTCAATGATGCACGATAATTTTGGTGGACCACCAACACCCAGATCATGCAGGTCTGCCTCTTTGATCAGATCGATTCTGTCTCTGTTGGCATTGTCGTGCAGTTATGACAAGTACACCACTCTGTGTTGTTCAACCTGTCAGTGTCAACTATATCTATATCTTCCGACAAAAACACACCTAAATCCCACGAAGCGAGAGAGAGAGAGTAGAGGTTTGTTTTGGAAACGTGACCAAAAGTGAAGTAAAGAGGTGAAATAAAAAGGTTAGTATTCATTTTTACATTTGACCCTCCTCTTTTAAAGTATTTTAAAAAGAGCGTTTCCAAAACAAACCTCTCATCCGCTCTCTCTTTCTCGCTCCGTGGGGTCAAAAATCAAGCTGTTCCACTTAGCGCTCTCCCTAGAGGCCTGGACCACTTTCGTTGTCTAAACTGGACGCAGCGGGGGGGTTTTGGCATTTGTTTTGCGGGGTTTGTGTGCTTTCCGTTTTGCATCGTTTCTATATTTTCAGCACGTTTATGTATTTGGTTGTGTTGTGTGTATTTGCAGCATGTTTGCTGAATGATGCGCATGTGTTGTCAACTTAATGAAGATATTTTCTTAATTTGCTTGTGTTTTGTCTATTTGCATGTGTAAAAGCAAAGCAACCTGGCAGACATAACATATAAGTACTCTGAACATAGATTACATCTATGATAATAAAATTAAAACTCCTAAATATACAAAATAACATACAATAAAGTATACAAAACCTCTAATACACATAATAACCTATACTAACCGTGTAAACCTATACTAACCTAAAGACAAGTGGGCAGGGGTAACAATTAGTGCAACATTGATGATAGTGCAACCAGTAGCTGAAAGTGACAGTGTGTAAAGTGGCTAGTGAGAAAGTGGTGAGAGTGTATCAGTGTTCATTCAGAAGCCTGATGGCCCTTGGAAAGAGACTATTCTCCAGACTACGTGTGTGAGACCGAATGGATCGGTAGCCTATTGCCCGCCAGAAGACAACGGGGTAAAAAGACTGAAGGATGGGTGGTAACAGTCTCTTAGAATCCTGACAGCTTTCCTGAGGCATCGTGTGTGGTAGGTGTCCTGTAGGGCTGGGAGCTTCCTGCCGATGATGAACTCAGCAGAACGGACCACACTACGTAGGACCTTGCGGTCCCTGTCTGTGCAGCTCCCACACCACACTGTAATGCAACCAGTCACTATGCTGTCTATAGTGCATTTGTTAAAGTTAGTGAGGATTACTGAGTCCATGCCAAACTTCTTCAGTCTCCTTAGGAAGGCGTTTCTGGGCAGCTTTAACCACCATGTCCATGTGAGCAGACCAGGTGAGATAATTGCTGATGTTCACCCCGAGGAACCTGAAGCAGCTGACCTGCTTGCAGTTGACCTGAAGCAGCATGCTCTTCCTCCTATAGTTCACAATAATATCCTAAGTCTTGCTGACATTGAGAGATAGGTTATTGTCCTGGCACCATAATGTCAGGGTATCAACCTCCTCTCTGTAGGCTGACTCATCACTGTCAAGAGATGAGGCCCACAATGGTTGTGTCGTCAGTAAACTTAACAAGGAGGTTGGAACTGTGCATTGCAAGGAGAACAGGAGAGGGCTGAGCACACAAAAAAGTGGCCCGGGAGTTACTGTCAGACCGGCCCACTTACACAGCGCGCGGCCCACTCAGTACACGGCGCATTGCCCACTCAATACACGGCGCATTGGCCACTCAATGCATTGCACGTATCATTCTTTTTCTCCCTGAACTTTTCAGCTCCACCTTTACGTTTTTATGCCGATGACATGCTCTCACTCTCAAAAACAACTGCTAGTGAGTGACGCAAATGTTGAGTAATGCAAAGCAAATTTATATATTATATGTTATACGTGTTCAAGTTGTGTAATATGGAAAATAGTTGGAGGTGCCGGCGATGTAAGAGGGAGGGCAAGTTGGTGATGGAAGTGGGCCGGTATTTTGGACCATCCCAACCCCGTCGGCCCACCGGGGTTTCCCCCGGTATCCCCAATGGCCAGTCCGCCCCTGGGCACAGGGACAATGGTGGTCCTCTTGAAGCAGGTGGGGAGTATAGACAGGCTGAAGGAGAGGTTGGAGATGTCTCAGCTGAATATAAAAATCAGACTATTATTGTTATTAACAATTGTTATTGTTGATTTATTTGTTGTTGCTTTTAGAATATACAATAATAGCATTTATACAACTAGAGAGGGTACAATTTCTGGGGAAATTGTAGGGTGTGCTTGCTTGCGTCGGTTGCACAGGGGTCCGTTTTTGAATGACATATTTTTTTTGCTGCTCATTTACAACTGAAAATACGAGTGAAGTGTAGAATGAAATAGATGTCTTCTCATTTCCCCTGCAAGAGGCAGCCTCATCGTTGAATCAAAACGAATAAATTTGGCAGACCGGTGTAAAAATTTACCTAATCTCTATGACTTAAACGTCATTTTAAGTTTTTCCCTTCTCATGATATTTTCAGGCATTTAGCCTACTCATTGCATTCATTCATTAATAAAGAACCCCCTTTGAAGATTATTCTACGACGTTACCCGGCAGTAGAAGATGGAATCGCGATTCAAACAGTACCATCTGCTAACCGAAAATATGCCCCCCAAAACGTAAATAAGCTTGACATTTATTTAGTGGAAAATAAAATTAAAATAAATAAATAAATAAATAAAAAGCTCACTGGTAGCGATCATTGTCAGTAACAACGCAAAATGCGATATAGCGCTGTGTGGAGAAGCTGCCCCGGTAAATTGTACTACGACGGTACAGTACTAGACTACTGCTGTGTTCGTCTTGGTAGCGATTGCGTTGGTTGAATTGGATTTAACGTTCCGTTGTACGGTTTAAGCTGAAATTAATTATTTTCATGAACAGATTGACAACGTTTAGGCTGTGGCAATGAAGTTCAGGTTAGTAGTTAGATAGACTTTTGATTTAAGTAAGGGGAGTGCCGAACATGTTCTGTCGCCGTTTGACTTCCTAAACAGCTGTGTAGTGTAGATGTTTTTGTAGTGTGTCTCACGGAAGCTACAGCGTTGCAGTGAGCTACACTGGTTTGAAACCACAGGTAATGGTAATTTCACCAACACATCGTTTACTAATGTCAGAATAAACCCTACAACGAAAATGTATATGTCCATCCATCCATCATCTTCCGCTTGTCCGGGGCTCGGGTCGCGGGGGCAGCAACCTAAGCAGGGAGGCCCAGACTTTCCTCTCCCCGGCCACTTCCACCAGCTCTTCCTGGGGGACCCCGAGGCGTTCCCAGGCCAGCCGAGAGACATAGTCCCTCCAGCGTGTCCTGGGTCTTCCCCGGGGCCTCTTCCCAGTGGGACCTGCCCAGAACCTCACCAGGGAGGCGTCCAGGAGGCATCCTTATCAGATGCCCGAGCCACCTCAACTGGCCCCTCTCGACGCGGAGGAGCAGCGGTTCTACTCTGAGCCCCTCCCGGATGACCGAGCTTCTCACCCTATCTCTAAGGGAGAGCCCGGACACCCTGCGGAGAAAACTCATTTCGGCCGCTTGTATTCGCGATCTCGTTCTTTCGGTCACTACCCACAGTTCGTGACCATAGGTGAGGGTAGGAACGTAGATCGACTGGTAAATAGAGAGCTTCGCCTTTCGACTCAGCTCCTTCTTCACCACAACGGACCGATGCAGAGCCCGCATCACTGCGGACACCGCACCGATCCGCCTGTCGATCTCGCGCTCCATCCTTCCCTCACTCGTGAACAAGACCCCGAGATACTTGAACTCCTCCGCTTGGGACAAGATCTCCTCCCCGACCCGGAGATTGCACTCCACCTTTTTTCGGTCGATAAACATGGCCTCAGATTTGGAAGTGCTGATTCCCATCCCAGCCGCTTCGCATTCGGTTGAGAACCGCTCCAGTGAGAGCTGGAGGTCACGGCCCGATGAAGCCAACAGGACCACATCATCCGCAAAAAGCAGCGACCCGATCCTGAGGTCCCCAAACCGGACCCCCTCAACGCCCTGGCTGCGTCTAGAAATTCTGTCCATATAAGTTATGAACAGAATCGGTGACAAAGGGCAGCCCTGGCGGAGTCCAACCCTCACCGGGAACAAGTTCGACTTACTACTGGCAATGCGGACCAAACTCTGGCACCGGTCGTACAGGGACCGAACAGCTCCGATCAGGGAGTCCGGTACCCCGTACTCCCGGAGCACCCCCCACATGAGCCCCCGAGGGACACGGTCGAACGCCTTTTCCAAATCCACAAAACATGTGTAGACTGGTTGGGCGAACTCCCATGCACCCTCCAGAACCCTGCCGAGGGTATAGAGCTGGTCCACAGTTCCACGGCCAGGACGAAAACCACATTGCTCCTCCTGAATCCAAGGTTCGACAATCCGACGGACCCTCCTCTCCAGCACCCCTGAATAGACTTTCCCAGGGAGGCTGAGGAGTGTGATCCCCCTAAAGTTGGAGCACACCCTCCTGTCCCCCTTTTTAAAGAGGGGAACCACCACCCCGGTCTGCCAGTCCAGAGGCACTGTCCCTGATGTCCACGCGATGTTGCAGAGTCGTGCCAACCAAGACAGCCCTACAACATCCAGAGCCTTAAGGAACTCCGGGCGGACCTCATCCACCCCAGGGGCCTTGCCACCGCGGAGCTTTTCAACCACCTCGGCGACCTCAGCCCCAGAGATAGAAGGGCCTCCCCCAATGTCCCCAGACTCTGCCTCCACGTCGGAACGCGTGTTGGTGGGATTAAGGAGGTCTTCAAAGTATTCCTTCCACCAATCCAGGACGTCCCCCATCGAGGTCAGCAGCGCACCATCCCCACCATTTACAGCGTTGACAGTGCACTGCTTCCCCCTCCTGAGTCGCCGGATGGTGGTCCAGAACCTTTTCGAAGCCGTTCGGAAGTCATTCTCCATGGCCTCGCCGAACTCCTCCCATGCCCGGGTTTTTGCCTCCGCGACCGCCAAAGCCGCATTCCGCTTGGCCTGTCGGTACACATCAGCTGCCTCTGGAGTCCTACCAGCCAACAAAGTCCGATAGGCCTCCTTCTTCAGCTTGACGGCTTCCCTCACCTCCGGCGTCCACCACCGAGTCCGAGGGTTACCGCCGCGACATGCACCGACCGCCTTGCGTCCGCAGCTCCGGTCAGCCGCCTCAACAATGGAGGCCCGGAACATGGCCCATTCGGACTCAATGTCCCCGGCCTCCCCCGAGACATGGTCGAAGCTCTCCCGGAGGTGGGAGTTGAAGCTCCTTCTGACAGGGGATTCTGCCAGCCGTTCCCAGCAGACCCTCACATTACGTTTGGGCCTGCCAGGCCTGACCGGCGTCTTCCCCCACCATCGTAGCCAACTCACCACCAGGTGGTGATCAGTTGACAGCTCCGCCCCTCTCCTCACCCGAGTGTCCAAGACATTCGGCCTCAGATCCGACGACACGACTACAAAGTCTATCATCGAACTGAGACCTCGGGTGTCCTGGTGCCAAGTGCACATATGGACACCCTTATGCTTGAACATGGTGTTCGTTATGGACAAGCCGTGTCTAGCACAGAAGTCCAACAACAAAACACCGCTCGGGTTCAGATTGGGGGGGCCGTTCCTCCCAATCACGCCCCTCCAGGTCTCACTGTCATTGCCCACATTAGCATTGAAGTCCCCCAGGAGGACGAGGGAATCTCCGGGAGGAGCGCTTTCCAGCACCCCTCCCAGAGACTCCAAAAAGGGTGGATACTCTGCACTGCCATTTGGTGCATAAGCACAAACAACAGTGAGGACCCGTCCCCCCACCCGAAGGCGGAGGGAGGCTACCCTCTCGTCCATCGGGGTGAACCCCAACGTACAGGCGCCGAACCGAGGGGAAACAAGTATTCCCACCCCGGCTCGACGCCTCTCACCGAGGGCAACTCCAGAGTGGAAGAGAGTCCAGCCCCTCTCAAGGAGACTGGTTCCGGAGCCGATGCTGTGCGTCGAGGCGAGGCCGACTATATCTAGCCGGAACTTCTCTACCTCGCGCACCAGCTCCGGCTCCTTTCCCGCCAGCGAGGTGACGTTCCACGTCCCTAGAGCTAGCTTCTGCAGCCGAGGATCGGACCGCCAAGGCCCCCGCCTTCGGCCGCCGCCCGTCTCGCACTGCACCCGACCCCCATGACCCCTCCTGCGGATGGTGAGCCCACTGGAAGGGGGTCCCACGCTGTCTCTTCGGGCTGTGCCCGACCGGGCCCCATGGGAAAAGGCCCGGCCACCAGGCGCTCGCCATCGAGCCCCACCCCCGGGCCTGGCTCCAGGGGGGGGCCCCGGTGACCCGCTTCCGGGCAGGGGCAACTGAGAACCATTGTTAGTTTTCTTCATGGTAGTTTTTTGAGCCACGCTTTGTCTGATCCTTCGCCTGGAACCTGTTTGCCTTGGGTGACCCTACCAGGGGCATAAAGCCCCCGACAACATAGTTTCCAGGATCATTAGGACACGCAAACCCCTCCACCCCTACACCTACTTTGTCTATGTAGGCCAAATATTGACTGAGTTTTAGGGGGGCAAAAAGAATAATAATAATAATAATATATATGTGAGAGAACAAAGGTTGTGCCCTTGCCGAAGGCAAAGCACACCCAATAATAATAATATATATGTGAGAGAACAAAGGTTGTGACCTTGCCGAAGGCAAAGCACACCCAATTACTGAAATGTGTAGGCATCATTATTTGAATTAAATAAACTGAAACAAGTTGGGAGTGGTTATAGTGGTTTGATTTAATATTGAAGAACTACATGGGGGAGTCAGGTGGCTGAGAGGTTAGGGAATCGGGCTAGTAATCAGAAGATTGCTGGTTCGATTTCCGGCCGTGCAAAATGACGTTGTGTCCTTGGGCAAGACACTTCACCCTACTTGCCTCGGTCCCTGTATTTACTGTAAGTCGCTCTGGATAAGAGCGTCTGCTAAATGACTAAATGTACATGAATTCAAATATTTTGGTTTGGGTATTGTGTGCTGTGTTAGATGGGTCTTGATCTTGGTCTGGGTCCCCAGGAGGTAGATGTACATTCATAGAATTGTCATATTTGAATGGAAAATTAATGAGTCATAAGACTCTTAGACATTGTATTTATTGAGATTAGCAGACACTTTTATACAAAGTGACATACAAATATTGGATTTAGTGCTAGTTGGAACAGCAAGTAAACTAACAATTTAGTGTAATTGAGAAGGATATCGATACACATTAGTAAATTTTTCTCTCCAAACGATCATATGCTTACTCAACATAACGATGATAACATAGGCAAACTGACAACTTCGATTGGGGACTGGGCTGTGAGTAAAGGCAAAAACCAATGACAGCTCGCCTGCCTAGCCAGCCAGTTGCACAGTTTGCTGAAGGATTTTAAAATTATAGTTACAAAGTAAAAACGAATGGCGCTGAAACTTCTTGATTAGTTACAACTTTTAATTGACATAATTGTCAACAGATGTTAAGAAACTTGACTTTAATCGAAGTATCGCCTCACTTTTCACCTTTTTGAAGTTGAAAATCCGACACTATGGGTAATCTCTTGAATAGGGGGGGTCAGATGGCTGAGCGGTTAGGGAATCGGGCTAGTAATCTGAAGGCTGCCAGTTCGATTCCCGGCCGTGTCAAATTACGTTGTGTCCTTGTCACAACGCAAGGCACTTAACCCTACTTACCTCAGGGGGAATGTCCCTGTACTTACTGTAAGTCGCTCTGGATAAGAGCGTCTGCTAAATGTAAATGAATGTTCTAGCTTCAATTCCGGTCTCAGATGATAAAACAGGTGTTATACCGAATTCACACCCCCTGACGAAATCTAACCCCCCAGCTCGTGAACGTGTTGCTGCATTGTTGCGACTGGCTACTTGTAGACTTTGCTATTCACTTCATAATCAATTTTGCCTATGTTTCGCTGTTCTTACTGAATTAATAGTTTTTTATTGGAGTCCTTTAAGACAACATTTAGTTGTTGTTTTGTTATTGAAAAGAATTGTAGTTTGTTTGCGTGGGCGACACCTATAATGTGCAGTTTTAGACTATTCGTCTATATTCGTTTATACAAAGTATGCCTATACGCCCTTATTGCCCCATGTCTTATATTTGAAAGTGTGTTAACCCTCGTGCTGCCTTCGGGTCACATGACCCAAAGGTTCATAACGAACCATCGTTGTGTTTACCCAATTTTACCCAATACAAAAACAAATTAAAATAATTTTCTTTTAACCTTTGCAATGTGGGGGGTCTGAGACAGCCTAGCTGTTAAAAGAAAATGCTTCACTTTGTCTTTGTATGCGGTAAATCTGTCGCAATACGAAGGTGGGTCACAATGACTGATGGGTCAGAATGACCCGAAGATAACACAAGGGTTAAAGATGCTGTAAAGTGGAATTGAAAATGAATTGTAAGTTCATCACACCACAGATAAATGTGTTGTTAACTACCCATCCAAATTCAAACGAAAAAAACGTATGTAGTTTAAACGTAGTATATGTTAAATTAGGTTTTGAAATCTGAGAAAATCAGCAGTCTTCTCTGCTTGAGACTGGGGGGGGGCGTGTCGCCTGAAGGAGCTAAAGCTCCGCCCCCTTGAATTTATTGAATTTAGCAACAGCAACACTAGCTAAATCAATTGCAGATATCAGAACAGTCCTACTTGCAGTCTCTGAGTGTTTTATGTGTTAATTACTTTGTCTTTGCATCGTACCAGCTGAGTAACAGAATGCAACCGTCTGTGGTGACATAGGTAGGTTGGGTTTTGCCCGCCTATACAAAACTTGAGCTGAAAACGGATGAGTTCAACGGTCTAACTCCACATTTCAGTGCGACAAAGTTTTAGAGCTTTGCACATGCTTTCAGCAACTCATTTCACACGTAGGCCTATATGAGAAGCAAATTATGGAATTTGCTTTACAGCATCTTTAAGTTTATCATCTAGATTTCGGGTGGGGGGTTAGATTTCGGCAGGGGGTGTGAATTCGGCATAAAAGTTTTGGCTTCGAACGACCAGCCACCTCTACCCCCTCGCGTCCATTTTTGGCCGGAAATCTCCACAGATTTACCCACTAAGAAAAATATCTGGTCAATACATTTTGAACAAATGATAATTCAACCATTAAAAGTTAATTATTTCATGTTTTTACCGCTCCAGCAAAGTGGTCATTAGGATAAAATCAGTGAGGATGTATGATTAATGAGGTCACCTGGACAAAGGTTCGCTGTTCTGTCAAAATGTGACAGACAGGATATAGGTAAATGATACTGCAGTTTCAGCATGTCTGATAACAAATGTCACAACAACAATGTGGACAAACAAAATGGGCAATGTGTTGAAATTGTGACAAAGGGGCAGAGCATCAAATCAAAATGTATTCGTAGCCCTTTTTTGAACATTTGAGAGCATGCCGCATCACAAAATGATTAACATTTTTATTTTGAATATATTTGAATATATATAACGTTTTATTCACAAACTGGTGCATCTGTCATCACCATTTCATCACTTGTGCGTAAAAATGAAGGTTATATTTTCTGCGACCGTTTTCCCGATGTAAGAGCCCTTACTGCTGCCAGGCGCTTTTTCAGTAGTCGCTGTAGTCGTCCATTAACAGGCATCACTGATGGCACAGGTGTGGAGCGATCAGAGTCAAAACAGGAATGTGACGGACCGTTCTCTATTTGACGAGATGCGCAACGGTTCGATGTTGCAGTATCATACGAATAAGAACGCGCCAACCTCTTTGCACCAGGAATGTTTCCTAAATCGGAAAGAGTCAAATTAGTGTTTGGTAAAAACATTGAGTCTATGGGCATACTTGCAGCGAGATGTTCCCCGTTCGTGTTTGACCATGACAAATTATCCTCGAAAAATAACGACTCTCTCCTACAGACGCAGGGGCTTTCGCCCAGTGTAAGAAAACCATATGGAGTGGTGATTTTGGGAAGATGTGGGAGAGACATTGCTGCCCGTGTCGTTGGGTCAACGAATCGATCCTCGGGTAGATGGCCGTGAAAGTTTAGGGTCCGAGGATGACAAAATGAGAAACGTTGCAACAGTGGCATGGTGTGCCGACGTGGATATCCGATAGCGCAAGCTTCTCTGTGGCGCGGAGTTTCCAGGAGCCCTGCGTGGCCAGATTGCAGGCACGGAATTGTGAATGTTGGAATACGGTCTGGTGTCATGACCATTTGCAGTAAAGACACATTTTTACTCTTCTCCGTCCTCTGGCTTTTTTTGAATTGCCAATGCGCCAACATTATAGTGATAGCCTACAGAACAACAGCCTAATACAACTTTTACGCACAGTAGAACTAGGTCCCTACATTAACAGAGCAATAAGTTATCCACGTTGATTTGCTGTAGCTTGACTTCTGTCATATTTTCATACTGTCCCGTCTTTGCTTGTTGATTTCCTTTGGACCTTGGGATCCTAGCATGTCGTGGAGAGAATGGATGATAGAAGTCCCCCGTCCGATTGTCTCACATGCTTTTAAAAAGCGGCAGATAAGCAGGTGGTCATATATTTAAGTGGGCAGGACATATGCGCCAATGAACCTCAGAAACGATCCCCTACGCACTGACGTAATGGATTGACTTAGGTTTGTTTTACGTTGCTGAATCTCTACAAAGTCATTCAAAATATGAACATGTGTTCTGTCTGAAGACACTTAACTGGATCATAGTTTTAATATCAGCAATACTTTCAAATCGATTTGAAAATAAGCCTATGAATTGAGTAGGCTAGGGTAAATAGCTAATTAATTAGCCCATAGAGTTAATATTACTAGAGGAAGCAACTTTTGTCTTCCAAGATGGCGTCCCCATTCATTTCTATGAAAAGTGCTCAGTGGCGCAGTGAGGCAAGCGAGAGCACGAAACTGGACCGCGCCATCTTTCCACTTCCGAATCTTCCGGTCTAGCTTTAAATAGTGGCTCTTTTTTCCCTAGCTCCGACACCTCGTGCACGCTTGCAACTAGCTGTACACGTCATACTTTGCGACAACCAGTCGCGAGCATAGATTTATATGGTTGCGAGCGTGTGAGCTAACGCCTGGGACACACTGGCTGCGAAGCGCCCGGACGCGCCGCGCAGCGCCACGATCGGCTACGACTGAGCAAATGCAGTTCACACCAGACGCGCATTTCTCCGCGCCGGTCACCAAGCCTTTCAGCTACTCTGAGCTTTCCTTTACGCTGACATGGTACATAAACATGGCATTGGCTATATCCCAGCATTGATCCTTATCTACGTTGTCCTTGTAAAATTGTTTCTGACATACAACAACTCCCTGTGCTTTTCAACTTCGAGAATTCATTTGATCGTTCATTTAGAAATCGACTTGGGGGTTCTCTCTCGGTAGGCTATGTCTGCGTGTGTGTTGTGTGCAACGCGTGACAACTCGTTTCTCTCAAACAAAACAACTACGGGCATGCTAGCTCAATGGATCAATCCGTTTATTTTCATTCGTTTTCATCAGGGTAAACACATGTAAAGGACGTTCGTTACCAACATTGTGTAATTATAAAGTCTACAACTTTACAAATGTTCACCGTCGTCTACAATTAATGGAGTCAAATCTTAATAACATGTTTTTTTATTCAAATATATCAACTAATATGGTGTATTTCATCATCCTGCAGCCGATTTCGCAAGCGTCTCGCGAACAAAGGCGCGTCACAGCAGATCGCAGCCGATCGCAGGCAGTGTGTCCCAGTCGTTAAGCCATTTCTTTCAGCTCCAGGTAAATCGGCTATCGGCCAATGTGAACTTTTGTGCTCGTGCCCTGTTAGTATCCGCGAGCACATTTGCAGGCAACTTTTATTGACGTAAGCAAATACATGGGGTGCTAGTTTACCCATTTCGGATTGGTTTCAAATTTAGCAAAAATCAGGAAAAATTATTCTATGAAAAAGCTAGTAGTATGAGCCAGGTTCGAGAATCGAACAAAAATTATTGGGGGAGATAGTTTTGTAAATGTTGACTGGAGTTAATAGAATAAAAACGACCGGAAGAGCCGGAAGTCTAACAAGAAATGCAATACCACCTACATCCACCGGGGCCGTTGCTTCAAGCCGAGGGGTGGGGGCTTGATTTAGCCAAGGAATTTGGGTCAATTTGGTTTGTGCCCTCAACCCATATTATTAATTGCAATTATCTGTATGGCTATCAGTGCCTATCCATGACAAGACCCATGTGAAAAACTGAAGAAGAAAAAAAATCGCTGGATCTTATCTACCAAGACAAACTGAGTAGGCTACATGATTAATTCTAATCACATTTGAAACGTATAGCTCGGACATAAAATACTTGTCCAAAGATAATATATATATTCACCTATAGGTGAATTGTTTAAAGTCAAATTTGAGTCTCTTTCCTTCTTGTAAATTTGTATTGTTCAATACAAATGTAAAAAACATGTATGGTTCGGAACTGTTGTGTAAAATCTTCGAACCCGGAGCAGCTTTACGTGTTGCACACACTGTAGGGCGCTGAGGTTTTGATGGAAACAAATGTCCGTGCTGGTAAGCGATAACTACCAATATTATGATTACGAAACTATTTGTGTTCCTTGACCTTATGTACTGGCATTTAATAACTACTGATAGTCAATATTAGCCTGCTGGTTTGCTTGGAAATGCTGTTGGTTAGCGTTAGCTGACTTGCAGGGTCCCGATTCTTAGTAGCACTAGGCTAATAGTATGCTAGATAGTTCTGACAACAACAACCACCACAGTCAGTTGGTGATGCCTCGACAGACACAATGTCAACATAACGATAGTGATTTCACTAATCAAAATGTAACATTTGGTCCCTTCATTAGTGGTACAGTGGCCGATGACAGCTGCGAGTTTTTGTAGATATCTTGGGATTGTTTTTCTTTAGCTAGCTAGGATGATGTATAACTCGCTAACGACACACTGACTCGCTAGTGAGCTGTATCAGACAGTAGCCATATCTCTCTATACACTATTAGTTGACTATCTTGCTGTACAGTGTGTTTAAGATCAGCTCTGCGTTGGAATGTCGATGTTGTTAGCCTAAAATATTGAAACCGAATTGTCTACTGTGCTCCTCATCTATCCTGTTTGCAAACTTTATTTCCTCAGGCCAGCAAGCATAATGAGCATGGTCCGGAAGCGCAAGTACAGCTCTCCGGAACCGTTGACCACGCACTCCAAAGTTCAAAATAAGAATGAGACTGTATGTGAGCTTCAGGTTTCTAACGGTGTACCACCCACCCCGAAGAAGATGACGGTCTCTGCTTTCTCTCCAACAAAGGAATCTGGGATAGGAGTTCCCGATGTGCGAATACCACAATCAAGTAGGTTCAAATTATGTATGGAGGAATTGATGGTAGAAAATAATTAGATGAAGCCAAAGTAAACGTCAAAAGAGAGTGATAGGTTGAGAGTAGCTCTATATATTCATATACTGGGCTCATATACAGTCCATAATGAGAAATGTTTTTCTGCCTGGTCAAGATAATACATATCATTTTAAAGTAGTATAAAGTTTAGCAAACCCCCTGATACTCAGTCTAGGGTTATGGATAATTGTCATTGTCATTATTTCCTCCATTTTGTAGCTACAAGTCCAATGGATGTAGAAGAGTGTCTGCAGTCCTCCAGCCCCTCACACACAGAGTCAGAGACTGAAGAGGATGATGCAGAAACGGGTCTGGTCATCACCCTGGGTGAGTTATCACATTCTGCTGCTTGTTGTTAAGCTGAATGGGCTTGCTGCGATAGATTACAAAAGCCCATCCTGAAATGTTCTTCCATTTTCAAAAGGAAGCCTGACTTGAAAGTTTGAGAGGCACCAAGTCCCAGTCGACCAACTTGGTCGGCTGGTGTCAACAAGCTTCCCCCCCCCCCCCCCTCCCTCACAGATGGAGAGGGCTGCGGCAGCCAGAAGACGAGAAGGAAGAACAAGCGAGTGTCGGACAGCAGTCAGGGGGAGGGTCAGCCCGGCTCTGGGTTTGGCCTGCAGACGTTGTCCTCCCAGGACAGCCAGAGCCAGAGCGACGACGAGTTTGGCCAGCTGGACATCGACCTGGAGAGGAAGTCGAAGCAGCACAACCTGACGTCCGTCCACATTCGGACCATCCTCCACGTGAGTGGAGCACAACTCTTCAGAACAACATAACTCAACAGAGAGCCTGCTTGTTGTGGAAACATGTTAAGGGACCGTGGAGATGTTAAGAGTTGCAGTTATTCACTAGTTATGAGCCGATTGTTTCGTTGAATGGTTTATGCTTTTCAATTTGGTAGTTTATGGGTCAAATTTTAATGTGGATGGAAATATCAGCGATTTAGACATTTCAGCACTGTAATGTTCAAAGTAAAATGAACTGAAGCCATTTGTGACCATGGACCTGTGTGCTGTACCCCTCAGGAGGTGATTACCAACAAACATGTAGTGGCCATGATGAAGGAAGCCATCAAGGAGACCCAGGACATGCCCATGTTTGTGAGTGCTAATTAGGGGTGGAACGTACACTGAAGTCACTGATCGGTTCATACCACGGTTCAGACATGTAGGCTAGTTACCACAGAACGAAGTTACGTAACTTTGTTCTGGTAACTAGCTAGTTACAGTAGTAGCCTGGCTGGAACTCCCTGGTCGTATCAACAGATTAGCAGAGACTTTGAGTAATATAATACGTTTTTACACATATCAACGTGTAAGTCTATTAAACACTTTTGTATTTTGTATACAAGTTGTATTTTGATCAATGTTGGGAGTACGTAAACCCAAGTCTGCACACTTGGCCATGAGAACTACAACATTGACTTTAGAGAACTACAATTCTACATTAATCTGTTTGATACGCCCCCGCGCGTGGTGAACTGTGGGAAGGCGAGCGATGGCAAGCGACTCGCGTCGCTGCAGTGTAAACGCACTGTTAGATGTATTTCCACTCACAAACCTTACAACTGCTGAACAACACCGACACAGTGCTTGTCTTATCCACCACTCTCTCGCCTGTACTACTTTAACTGACTGGGAAACCGAAGTTTTCCCAAACTCGCGATCTTAAAGAGGCCGGCGGGTCCTCTATCTCTTGTGGGTCGCCACCACTCGCCATATTCGACGCACCGTGAGTGCTGCTAGCTATCTCTGACTCACGGCGGCGCCAATCAGAGCTTCAGAGCTAAAGTGGGGCTACAGATTAGGTGTCCCTAAAGAACACGAGTATCTAACAGTGGTTCCGCATTACATTAATTAATTTGCACGCGACTTTTATTTATTTTTATACTGTGTATTCTCCGTGTAATTTCATGCACCGAACCGTGACGCCCGTACCGTTTCGGTTCAATACGAATACATGTACCGTTCCACCCCTAGTGCTAATGTTTCAGTTTTCATGAATTTTACTTAGGCACTTTCAAAAGTTGGTTTTAGCAATGATTTGGCCATTTGTTGCACTTAAAAATAAGGATAATATTTGTACCCTTTTCACCACAGGAACCTAAAATGACACGTTCTAGACTGAAGCAAGTGGTAGGAGAGGGGGTGAGTATTTCCTCCGATATGGTTGTATAATAAAAGATTCTGGAATCTTGAGAACATTCAATTTATGTTTTTTTTTCTGCTACCGGTTTGTAGGCCATTCCCACATGGAATATCTCACCCATCAAAAGGGTCAATGAGGTGAAACCATTATCTTTTCCCCTTCAGACACATACAAATAAAATGTATTTCAAGTGATAGATGAATTGCAAGATAGATGTTTTTTGTTCTACTCTCAAGAAAGAGTTGAATCACCCTGGAGCACTGTGCTAATATGACCCCCCCCCTATCTCTACTTCCTGGTTCCAGCCCCCACAGTTTGTGGACATCCCTCTGGAAGAGGAAGAGGACTCCTCAGATGAAGAGTACTGCCCTGACGAGGATGACGAGGACGAGATGGCTGAGGAGGTATGGAACACTCCCTCCCCAGAAGGCACCAGCCCATTTGTGTTTGAGAGTCTGAGGAATTCCCTTTTCTGGAATTGTATCCATCTTTAACACGTGTCCTCGTATTAGGTTAGCAGAAACTGTTACACAGGAAAAGAGTGTATATACATGAAGGAATCAGGTTTTTATCTCTTTCTCGAATCTCTTTATTTGGACTTGGTTCCTCACAGACGTTTCTGAGCGATGTGGACAGCACATCCTCGTCTCCGCGGTGTGCCCACCGCCCTCAGCCCAGCACCCCAGTCCAATCTTCACCCACAAACAGCAGTCCAAGACAGGTAACACTGCCAACACATGAACCTGTCCTTGTGTTTGGGGAGGGGTTACACCTCACATACATACTAAAATGTTGAATTTTGTTGACTCATTTTAGGACTCTTAACAGTAAAAAAAACAAACAAGCAAAAACCTTGAAATGAGTTAATCATCATACTCATTATCTTCGTCGACAGAAGCCCAGGTGTTCCCGGCACCTTAGGGTGGCGGCTGTTCCCATGGGGCCCCCTCCGCCCCCTCCCTCCTCCAGTGGGCCCCCCGGGGCCATGGACAGCACCTTCATGGAGAAGCTCCATGCTGTGGAGGAGGAGCTGGCCCTCAGCTCCGTCCACCCTGAGACCTACCAGGTGGGCAGGAAGTTCCCCACGACCAAGGATGCTTGGAGGCATGATCAACTGTAGTCCATCCATTTACTCTGCAATGATGCACCTGTACTGTAGTTACACAGCACAATGTCACAGATGAAGCAGAAGACAATGGGTCATATCTATATTTCCGAGCTGAATATAAGTTTGCAATCCTGTTTTTGGACCCTTTCCCCTCATTGTGTCACCGTCTCCCGTCCCAGGCGCTAGGCGGCGGCGCGGCGGGCGGTCTCGTGGCGTGCCGGACGCGCTCCAAGCGCCCGCTGCGGGACGTCCCCCTGGGCCAGCTGGAGGCGGAGCTCCGCGCCCCGGACATCACGCCGGACATGTACGACTGCGACGCTGCGATGAAGGACCGCCACTGGAGCGAGTGGCTGCAGGGCCTCATGACCTCCGACATGGAGAACGACGGTCAGGAAGGGGGGAGGGGGGGGGGAGGGGAGATCGTGTCCTAGAGGAGTGTTCGCAGAGAGGTCACATGCAGACAGATGTAGTTTGTCCGTGCTGGCGTACTTCGAGTGTTTTTAATGGCCCTGTCTGTTTGCTTGCTCATGTTTTCGTACATTCTGACCTTTCCCCCGCGTCACCCTTCTTGTTTGCTGTCTTGGGGAGGGGAGGGGGGGGGGGGCGATGACAATGGAGACCACGGAACCCCCCCCACCTGTTTTGTTCCGTGGTGAACATAATGTACTGAGAGGGCTCTCATCCTCTTAACAATCCTCTGTCTTCTCCAGCATGCCCCAACATACTATCCTGACTTATGTGATGTTTTTGGGGGGGTTACATTCTGTAGTTTTGTAACCTTCTATTATTTAAAGCGTAGGTTTTTATGGACGTAGTTGGAATGACAAAGTTGTAAATGATCCGAGTGAAACATGGGGAAAAAAGTATGACATTTCCACTCTTTCTTGCTTCTTCTCTCTCTTAGAAGACGGTGATGACGACGACGACCCAGAGTACAACTTCCTGGAGGACCTGCACGAGCCCGACCGGGAGGACTACAGGACGGACCGCGCCGTCCGCATCACCAGTGAGTGTGTGTGTGGCATGATCTACACAAAACGCCATTCCACGTAACAATTCATATACGTTCGGTCCCTACACCGACCAATACAGTCGTCCTCCAGAAAGGTTGACCAGTGTAACTGAAGCCACAGCAACACAGGCCTGGAAAACGCTCTGATGAGCCAACTGGCTGAAGAAGGACAAGAATTCATGCGGCGTCTCTTGTCTTTCTCTTTCAGAAAAGGAAGTGAACGAGCTCCTGGAGGAGCTTTTTGAAACGGTACGTCTGTGTCTTTCTCTCTCGCTTTCTCTTTTTTCTAGCTTTGTCACCTTCTCTTTCACTCTCTCTCTCTGTGTCTCTCTGTCTCTCCCACACACAGACACACGTTCTCTTTCACCCTGTCTTCGTCAATCCGAATCGGTATAGGTATTCTCCCCGTCTCTCCTGAATGTGTCTCGTTTGTCACACTCAGTTCCAGGATGAGCTGGGAGGGAACGAGGGCGAGGGGGAAGGCCACGAGGAGGACGAGGAGAGGGAGGAAGAGGCTCCGTCTCAGAGCATGCCCAAATTCAACGTCCCCCAAGCTATACGGTAAAGCCACCTTGTCCCATCTGACTTCTCCACAGTCTGTCCCTAAAAACGCACGGCCCCCATCACTTGTTAACGTGCCTTTGGTAAGCACAGTTCTCTTGACCAAAACACTAACCTTAAGTGTTTGCCCATAAACTCTCGACAGCGCTTTAGACCTTAGTTTTAATGGACGTTGATGTGCCGATAAGCGCAATTCTGCTTCTCATTTTTCTCTCAAACACACGCACACACTCTTACGCACGCACACACACGCTCACATTACCTTGTTGACTTGTGCTCGATGAGCTATGACGGCCATCTGTCACCTGTGTGTACGTGTCTTGCGTGGGCCCCTTTACACCTGCACCTTCAGGAGCTCTCCTTGCAGGTGGCCACACAACCGTCCACACTTGCTATGTGGAAATCAAGGAGTTATGTCACCTTGGTGTCACATTAGCTTCCTTTAAAAAGCGAAATAAAAATGAGATATATAGAAATATGTCATTGTTCTAAGGAAATAAATGTTTTTGAAAAACCCAATACACACCCACACACTTAAACACATATAATACACCTCCCTTCGGGACAGGGCAGCAGAGTAGTGCTGTATCTGCTTGGGTAGGGAGGTACAGAAATGCTTTGGCAATGCTTTTCCACCTACTAAGGATCAAGAGGTGGATTCATTTGCTTCTGAGCTACACTTACCATAAATATAGGAACACAATTTCACTGATTTGTCATCCATTTCACTTTGTGTTTGGTGTGCTTATCAACAGTAAAATATCGACGTGAATAAACAGCAATGTCTGGACATGTGAGAAAGAATGTTTCCCCCCCAAAAAAGTCTTATAAATGGAAGCTTTTTTTAAAACTGACAATCTGTCTCACACGTCTGTAAACGCTCGCCGTCACACTCTCCACGTCACACGTCTGGTGCCGGCGCGCTCCCTCACAGGCCGCCCGGCGCTCATGTCCCTCCGTACACCTGAGGGAGTCACACGGCTTTCTGGCACAACGCTTGTTCATCGCCGGGAACATGGCCACGTCACCGGCCACGAACGCATGTTGAACCACATTCTCTGCCCTACGCACAGCCCGCCTCGTTAACACAGATGGATGGACGGCTGGCCACGCACACACACCCACACACAGATGCTATTCTGTTATCATCCCTCCATAAATCCCCCTCGTGGAAGTGCGTGTGTGGTGTGTGCATGTTGGCGTCACAGTCCCTGCCCTGGGCTATAACGTCTGGTTCTAAATGTTAACGACCAGCGTCTGTCGTGGAGAACGTTTTTTTTCTTTCCTACCTGCTGTCTGAGAAACGGTGCTGTCAGCATGACTATCAAGGAGAGCTGGAGAGGTAGATGGAGAGGGGGAGGGAGACTGGGAGGGGGAGGGGGAGAGAGAGGGGATGGAGGGTCGTGTTATGTTGCATAATGGGCACCTAATCATTCCTTTTAATCAAGACATTATTTTACGTTGGGACAACCTTGTAAGAAATATTAGAAAGCATTTTTCTTTTGTTGGTTTTGTGTTCCTTCATTAAATAAAGGACATAATTTTTTTTTGCATCTGTTGAACTATTGCAGTGCTATGACAAAATCAAGAAGATTAAATTGTCCTTTGACACTGAACTCAATGATTCGGACCATTTTCTTTATCTTGTCAGGTTCGAGGCTCCGCTAGCTAGCATGCTCTCCGAGCGCCGCCGTGCGGTCAGGGAGCAGTACGAGGCCCTGCAGCAGCGGCGAGCGCTCCAGGACACGCCCACTCACACGCCCAGCCTCCCCAGCCACGTCTTCAACACCACCTCCAGCACCACCCCCCTGGTGCTGTTCTGCCCCCAGGCCCGCCCCCAGGCCCGCCCCGCCCTCACCCTCGACTCCGCCCAGAAAGCCCAGCTGCAGCTGCAGGTCCAACAGGTAGGCGCGGTGACTCAAGCACCTTCCCGATTTAGAATGTGAATGCACGTCATTTTCGATCCAGGGTGGGGGAGCTGCGGCGGGCCAATGAAATGAACGAGCCTCGCCTCACATCCAGAGTTGCTCACATCTGACTTTGTTGACGTTTCGAACTTCCTCCCCGATGAAGCACGTCCAGCTGCTGACTCAGCTCTTCCTGCTCTGCAGTCCAGTAGAGGCCCTGCACCACCAGGCCTGCACCACCCAACAGTACCTGGTCAGTACACACAACCGTCTCCAATCACCCACCCCCCCCCCCCGACTCAGTATACAAACTCCTTCATCCCTCGGCCTCGTCCCCCCCCCCCCCCCCGCTGTGTCCAGGAGGAGCTCCAGACGTTCGCCAGGCGGCAGGAGGGGAAGGGGGCCCCCAGTGTCTTCAGGGTGTGTAACCTGAAGGGGGCGCTCTCCCTCATCGCTGAGCAGGAGATACCGTGTCCCAAGCCCCAAGCTCCTCCCAACGCCTCCTTGCCTCCTCGAACGCACCCCAGTTCCTTCAGTAAATGTGAGTCTGTTTGTTTCTTTGCAACAATGACAAACAGGGAGTCAAAGTCCTATGTTCATATTGTATAGATGAACGGAGGCCAAGTTTCTATTTTTTTGGTTAACCTACAGAGCTCTGCCTTCATCTTCATGTCAAAAAATATGTAAAGGAGGCAGAATTAGCATCCACGTGCTAGCTTCGACCAGAGTATGTAGGCTGGACTGTATTATTAAAAGTCACTGAGAGCTCCCATGTGTGTCGTTGACCCCACAGCGCGCACCTATGCCCAGCTGCCTGCTACAACTGCCTGGCTGCTGGCCACCAGGCCTGTGTTCCTGTACCCTGAACTCCTGCCCCTCTGCAGCCTGGACCCAGCCCTGCACCGCCCTCGCACCAAGAACCACTACACACGGGGGGAGGAGAGGTGACCACAAACATACTCACCCCAGGAAGGATAAGCTTCGTTATATGACCACTTCCTAGGCCATATCACACCAACCTTCAGGTTGAGGGTTTTTGTGTTTGGATCCACGTTCAGGTTCATACAGATGACACAAAAGACTGAATTAGAATCTGGTCACACAAACGCACCATAAAACCTGGTTGGAGATATTATACATGTATATACGAGGTCTAAGGAAACTCAAAAGCTCTTTTGAATCAAATATAACTGGGTTTTTATTTAAGCTTGAAGCGAGTTACAATTGGTGTGCGGCTAAAGCAGAAGCTCCTATCATTTCACATGGGGTCATTTATATAGCATAAATAGTGTGAAACATTCCCCTCTTCCCCAATTAATTTAATTACATTACATTTACATTTATTCATTTAGCAGACGCTTTTATCCAAAGCGACTTCCAAGAGAGAGCTTTACAAAGTGCATAGGTCACTGATCATAACAACAAGATAGCCAAAAAAACATTGCGAGTAGCCAAAACATGAAGCACACATTGTGAACAACCAAAGTAAGTGCCAAAGGGAAGAACCATAAGAGCATGTAGTTAAACAAGTTACAATTAAACAACATGAACTGCTATAAGTGCAAGTGTACCTGTGGAAAAAGCAAGCAACAATAATAAAAACAATATATCACAGCGAGTACAAAAATTCAGTTACCACTAACCACAAGAGAAACAAGTCTCTAAGCAAGAGTCATTGTGATCCTTGAGGAAACTAACATCGGGTCAAGCGAACCATTCCTAAGTACCGTTGTACTCCCGGAACAAGTGCGTCTTGAGCCTTTTCTTGAAGGTGGAGAGACAGTCAGTGTCTCTGATGGAGGTGGGGAGTTGATTCCACCACTGGGGGGCCAGACAGGAGAAGAACTTGTGTTGGGACCGGGCGGTCTTGAGCGGTGGGACCACCAGGCGGTTGTCTGAAGAAGACTGTAGGTGACGGGTGGGGGTGTAAGGCTGCAGGAGAGACTTGATGTAGACGGGTGCAGTCCCGTTCACTGCTCGGAAGGTCAATACCAGGGTCTTGAATCTGATACGGGCCATGATAGGTAGCCAGTGGAGAGAGATGAGGAGCGGGGTAACATGGGAGCGTCTGGGTAGATTGTAGACCAGGCGGGCCGCTGCATTCTGAATCCTCTGAAGAGGGTGGGTTGCACATGCTGGGAGACCAGCGAGCAGCGAGTTGCAATAGTCCAACTTGGAGAGGACAAGTGCTTGGACTAGCAGCTGGGTGGAGTGCTCAGACAGGTATCTCCTTATCTTCCGGATGTTGTAGAGGGTGAATCTACACGACCGGGAGACCGCAGCAATGTGGGCCGTGAGGGAGAGCTCGTCGTCCATGGTAACCCCAAGGTTCCTGGCAGAGGATGAAGGGGTCACCGTCGAAGATCCCAGGGTGATTGAGAGATCGTGGGAGATGGAGGGTTTAGCCGGGATGATGAGAAGTTCTGTTTTGGCGAGGTTCAGCTGGAGGTGGTGCTCGGTCATCCAGGCGGAGATGTCTGTGAGGCAGGCCTCCATCCTAGCTGAGATCCCCGGATCGGTCGGGGGGAACGACAGGTACAGCTGCGTGTCGTCAGCGTAGCAGTGGTAGGAGAAGCCATGGGAGGTGATGATTGGTCCAAGTGAGGTGGTGTACAGAGAGAAGAGGAGGGGTCCAAGGACGGAGCCCTGTGGGACACCAGTGGAGAGCTGGCGAGGTCCTGACAGTTTGCCTCCCCAGGAAACCTGGTAGGATCTTCCCGACAGGTAGGATGAGATCCACTGGAGTGCAGTGCCAGTGATGCCCATCTCAGAAAGTCTGGCAAGCAGGATCTGGTGGTTAACCGTATCAAACGCTGCAGAAAGGTCCAGCAGAATGATGACGGATGACCTGGAAGCCGCTCTGGCAGACTGGAGGGCAGTGGTGACTGAAAGGAGGGCAGTCTCTGTGGAGTGGCCAGTCTTGAAGCCCGATTGGTTGGGGTCAAGCAGGTTGTTCTGAGAGAGAGAGTTAGACAGTTGGTTAGATACAGCACGTTCAATTGTTTTTGAAAGGAAGGGTAACAGTGATACCGGTCTGTAGTTCTGGAGGACGGCAGGGTTAAGGAAGGGTTTTTTGAGTAGAGGGGTAACTCTAGCCTGTTTGAAGGCAGAGGGGAAGGTGCCAGAGGTAAGAGAGGAGTTTAGGACATGGAGAATAAAAGTTATGATGGAGGGGGAGATGGTTTGAAAGAGAGGGGAGGGGATAGGATCAAGGGGACAGGAGGTGGGGCGATGAGAGAGAATGAGGTCAGAGATCTCTGCCTCAGACAGGGGAGAAAAAGAGTTTAGACATTTAGTTGGGTCAGTCATGGAGGGTGATTTCAATAGCTGATCTTAACCTTCCTATAATTTTTCCTACTCTGATGCACAAATCTATTCCGGGACTACCTCTCCTCAAGTGACCTTTCCATGCTTAGATTCTATGGGTCTCTAGTTCCTTAATTGGAGGTATTATTCAGACTTTATTCCTCCTCCCTGACAGAGAGCGAAAGGGAAAACCTGCCTATTCGTGGGAAAATATATCCTAATAATACAACAAGACTGTTGTTTAAAGGAAACCGTTTTACACTTGTCAAATAAAAAATGATGGCATTAATTAGAACTAATCAATAAATTTTCGCTACCACAATGTTGAAGGTAAATCAGGTGCCATCAACTCGACCTGTGTAAGAAGGTTATGTGAACACTTACTAGAAGATAATCAATCTCATCAATTCTTCATCAGTACCGCAATATGTGCCTTCTGTTCCAAGAAACGAATGCACTCTACATGTCTGTTTCTCATTTTGAAATCACTCACCTCTGAGCTGAAACAACCTCTCCCCTAGTACACCGCAGGCTAATCGTTTGATGACTCACACAACCCGGTATCATCGTCAAAGTGAGCCACGTCGGCGTTTAACTGTCGGACGAATTTCGGATGAAACATGAATTGAACTCAAGGACCAAACCGGTTGTCTCCCCAGTCTCATAGTCCTGGGCCTGGAGCACTTCAAAGACACGCAGATGCCCCACTATCTGATGTGCCAGTACCTGATCCGCAAACACAGCCACAGCCACCTTCGAACCCACATCAAGGAGATGCTCAGCCCCAAAGCTCCTCACAACATCTTCAAGGTGGGGCCCCTCATCAACACCATCACCAGGAGTCACCTGGGGAACCATTACGTTCAGTGATAATAACAGCCATACTATTTGTGTATCTCTCTCTCGCTGTCTGTGTAGCTGTACTATGAGAACCACGTCCTCCCTGCCATGCCCCTGGCATGTGGCAGGGTCATGCCTGGAGAGGAGCGCCCCCCTGTGGAGAGAGGAGAGTCCATCATGCCAAACTGGCTGAAGGTATGAACTTCACCATCACTCAGGACAGAAATTACACAGAAAAGTGAAAAGTCAACAAGAACAAGACTGATATTCATGTATTAGTACATAACTAGTAGGCTGGTTAATGACATCCAATTTGTATAGCCCTTTTTCAAGAAATGTCACAGAGGGCTTCACATGCACCCATACTTCAGTAGATAACTTAAACTCCAAAAGCTGAGGTATAACTGACAACTGACACTTGTTTGTATAAATTCTCTGCAGAAAAGTCTACCTGTCATACACAAGGCAGTAATGGCATATAACAAAGCAAACAGGCAAGACTCGGATGAAGAATCACCAGTGCGTTCCTATACCTTCCCCAGAGGAACACAGTACCCCCCTTCTCTGCCCCGAAACGTCCGGCTACGTCTACATCCCCATATGAATGACCGAGTCTGCCACCCGCCCATCGCCCCCAAACCTCGCCCAATTCACGGTTTCACCCCCACGGGCTCTCTAGCACCGCTAGCCAAAGCACCACTAGCCAAAGCACCGCTGGCCAAAGCACCCACAGAGGCACCCAGCTTTTTGTCCCACATCCCAGGACCTATTCCCTCACACGGTGTCATCCTATTGGCTAATGCCCCGAGCACTCCATTCCAAGGGATCTTGCCATTGGTTACTCCTGCTCATGGGGAAGTGGCATCGGGTCTCATGCAGATCAAGCCAGCCACCCCCACGGGATCCCACCTTATAGGCCAGGGGGTGATATCAACGTGCGTGATGTCCACTCCCACAGAAACAGCCTGCCAACAGATGCAGCAACGTAAACTGTTACCCATCCATCCTGCCCCTCTAAAGGAGAACCCCACCGTGTCCTTCTCCACGGACCCTCAAACAGGCCCTTGGCTCCCTTGGCGTATTCGACGCCCCCCCACTTCCAACCACAGAGCTAAAGCCAGAGAAGCAGCTCTGGCCCGCCAACGAACACCCGCCAGGCCCATCCTACCAGCCCCCCCCAGCCCGGACCTCGACCTAAGCTGCACATCCACCCTGCCAGATTATGGACTTCAGTCGGCTCCTTTGTTCCTCTCCCACGCGCCCTCGCCACCCCTCCTCCCCTCTCAGTTGACCACAAGTCCCATCAACCCTAGCCTGAGCAATCAGAACTGCAGCTGGAGGCAGCCAGTAGAGAGGTCAGAGGTCAGAGGCGTGGTCGAGCCTTCGTCCGCAAACTCCCAACCGCACGGCAGCCAAACAAACAGCCTCTCGCTTCACGGTAACACCATTGTCCCAGACCCCTCAGCACAGGGGGCCTCGACGGAAAGGAACTCCGACTATGTCCTGCTCCAGATGACCTCTAACGGCTCCACCCAGACCTTCTGGGTACCTCAATACTGCCTCACCCTCAACACCACTCACAATGACTTCCAGCAGTTAGGCAGCGAGCCCGGCCTTTCGCCTGCCCCGCAACAGCAGCTAGCCCCCCTGACGTCAGGTCTACCCTCCGGCCTCGCGTCACCAGCTAGTGCCGCGACCCAGCAGGAGGCTCCCCTGGACTGTGACCTGCCCAACGCCACGGCAGGACAGAGCCTGGAGGAACAGCTGTACCAGCTGGTGGAGGGGTTAAAAGATGGGGCGATTGAGGAAGAGAAAGAAGGAGAGGAGGAGGGAGAGGAGGAGGAGGAGGAGGAGGAGAGGGGCGGTTGGGGGAATCTGGAGGGTCCCCTCCTCACCCTGTCGGCATCGTCCGGGAGCCCCTGCTCCAGCCTGGACAGCCGAGCCGACGCCCTGGAGAGGATGATGGCGGACGGGATGGAGGGAGGGCGGGATGAGATGGAGGAGGAGGAGAAGGGTTACAGTTTGGCAGAGGAGGAGAGGATGGAGCTGGGATTGGAGAGGGGCTCGGGAATGTCCGAGGTCCCCCCGCACGCCCCACCAGAGGAGGATCTGAACAGAGAAGAGCAGGAGAAGAGAGCTGGAAAAGGGGGACACCACACCACGCCAGACATGACCAGGGCGGGTAGAGAGACACCGGGAGGAAGTGGAGGCGAAGGGGAGAGGAATGAAGGAGAAGAGGAGGGGGAGGAGGAGGGGGAGGGAGGCGAAGGGGAAGGCAGCGGGGGAGGAGGGGATGACGGGAACGGAGGGAGGGGGGAGGGAGACGGAGAGCAGAGGGGGGAGGGAGAGGGCGGAAGCCGGGGAGAGGGGGAGGAAGAGGGGGAGGGTGCGGCGAGCGGAGGAGAGAAGGACGAGGAGAAGGACGGGGACGGGGACCCGGAGAGGCAAGGCGACGAGGAGGAGGAAGAGGACTTTGATGACCTCACACAGGACGAGGATGAAGAGGAAGTGATGTCATCTGCCTCCGAGGAATCGGTCCTCTCCGTTCCGGAGTTGCAGGTACATGAGTCCTATCAATATCAACCCCCCCCCTATTTTTACTGAAAATAATACATTATAAGCATGTGTGTAGTAAATTGCATTGATACCAATACAGTGAACTGGTGGTGGAAAATGTTCCCTTGAGCTTTGTTAACTACTTTACCGTCCCCAATCTCTGGAATCCCACAGGAGACCATGAAGAAGCTGACGTGGCTCGCGTCAGAAGGCCGGCTGTGTGGAGAAGGCGACTCCGAGGAGGACGCCTCGCCAAACTCCCCTGTTTCTCAGAACTCCCAGGAGGAGAACTCGGACGAGGAAGAGGAGGGGCCGGGGGCCAAGGGGGAGGGCCTGGAGCCCGGGGAGGGCGGGGTCAGTAAGGCGGCGGGCGACGAAGACGCCCCCCAAGGAGAAGACGCCCCCAGGGCCGGCGGCAAAGCTGCCGGACGAGGCCGAGGTCAGTCAGGAGATACTGGACCAAGCTCACACAGATCATTCATGTGAAGAAATCGTTGACATTTTATTTTGACGAATAAAGGAAGTTTAAAGTTGATAGCATTAAACATCAAGCGGAAGTCTTAACACAAAGAATCGTGGTACCCAACAGCTTAATGTCCTGTTGAATCGTCCATTCACACCCAAAATGCAGGCGTCTCCATCTGTCTCAGTTTGGACGATGTGTTCCACAGGAAGGGGCCGACCTCCACCCCGCGGCCTTAGGCGTGCCAGGCGGCAGGAGCGCGACAGCAAGGACGCGTCCAAGCTGCTGCTGCTGTATGACGACCACATCCTGGACAACGACCCCCTGAGGGAGAGCAAGGACAACGCCTTCGCCCAGGCCTACCTCAACAGGGTGAGCAGGAGCTAACAGGCTCGCTTAGTCAGGCTGTCTTGTCTGTGGGGGCCACTGTAAAGCCTTTTATATCAGATATTACACTGTGATATATTTGCGTTCATGACAAATATTAGCTATCATTTTACATGATGGGATATGGTATATTTGCGTTCATGGCTAATATTAGCTCAAGTATCATCTTACATGATAGGATTTGATATATTAGCTCCATGGCTAATATTAGCTATCATATTATCTTGCATGATAGGAGATTAAGTTTTTGCTTTTATGGACTTCAGTTCTCCCCCCTATGCATCCTCCCCACCCTGTCTTCAGGTGAGGGAGACTCTCCAGGACGTCCCGGGGAAGGTGGAGGAGTTTCTGGGGCTGCTGTACGAGTTTGAGCAGGGCGGCGAGGGGCGCAGTGTGGTCGACCTGTTTACACAGCTGCGTGGCGTCCTGGCCGACCGGACGGAACTCCTGCGGGACTTTGCAGCCTTCCTCCTCCCCGACCAGGCGCTGGAGTGTGGCCTGGTAGGGTCCATGTCCTCCTGGTTGTCTTTCTCAAGCAGCCCAGTGGCTTTCATGGCTCGAGTCTGTAGCATATTCAGGCAATGCCTGCTTGGTTTCCTTTTATAGGTTCTTTTTGTTGCAATGAGGCCTGACGTTGTGCCCTTCTCTATACATTTGTCAACATGTCCACTTTCCGTTTTATCCCTTTTATTTATTCTGCTCCTTCCTTTCCTCACGGACCCTCGTATCTCCCCCCCCCCCGATCTAGTTCGAGGAGCAGCAGGCGTTTGAGCGAAGCCGGCGGTTCCTGCGCCAGCTGGAGATCAGTTTTGGGGAGAACCCGTCTCACTACCAGAAGATAGTGAAGGCTCTGCAGGGAGGCCCTAGCCTCAGGCCCGCCAGCATAGAGGAGGTACGCTACTCACAGCCTCCCCATGGTCTGAGCCCAGAAAAACGCTTTTGCTGGGTGGTTCATTTCAAATTTGCTGCAGTGAATTTTGATCTCATAAAGCGTGTAGTGCTCTGTGTAAATATTTTATGCGAACCTCCAGATTGAGTTGTAAATAAGTGTGCAAACAGTTTTCGTTTTCAATGTCGATGTTCTCTGTTTATTGTCATTTCCTTATTTCTTAACAACGGCATCACTGTATTTCTGTTATCTTAAGACGGCCTTCTCTCTTTGTGGCCTCTGTCTTTCCAACAGCTGAAAGCGCTGATGTCGTCGCTACTGAAGGGTCACACCCACCTGCAGGGGGAGTTTGGGGTGTTCTTTGATGAGCTCCGCCCTCCCCCAGCCCGCCCCGGGCAGTTTGAGGAGGCCTGTTGGCCGGAGGAGGGTGGGGTGGGTGTGGAAGGCAGTGAGGGGGCCGGCTTGGTGTCTGGGGGAGGGGCCAGCAGCGGGTTTGAGGAAGTTACCCTTCCTGATCTGGAGGAAGAGGAGGAGGGGCAGAAGATTCCCCTCATATCCGCGCGAAGCCGGAGAAGGAAGATGGGCTCCATTGGCAACTATAAGGTTTGGATGAAAATCCTTTTTTTTTAACTTTCGTTTCTAATTGACACCAAATGATTTTACTTTATAATTCAGATTGGTCGGTTGTTGCCTACACAGGAGTGTGATTGGCCAGAAAAGGATTGCTCCTGCCTCTGTCACGATGCAAAGCTTCGTCGACACAAAAGGAAAGGGTGTTCTCGTTGCCACATCAACAAGGTAATCTAACAGCCTTTTGTGGCTGTTGTTTTACACTGCCAAACGGAATTAGGAATTCCTAGGAAAAGCTATTTAAATATTTTAAAGGTGGTTTGCAATAGTAATATGGTATATTGTGACAATGAAACAAATGTATATTATAAAAAAGTGAGAGTGAAGGAAATTCTCATTTAGTATTCGGTATATTACATATAATAAGAAATTGACAATTGTGTAATTAAAGAATGACACACTGCTGACCTTCCTAGGCCCCAGATGGTGTTTCCAGGGCGATAAAGAGTCTTGACCCCTTGTACCCCGCGTCAACCAGCCCCACGGCTGAATTACCTACCGATGGAGGTGGAGAAGAAAGGGAGGAGGAAAAGGAGGATGAGAAGGAGGAAGAGCCAGAGGAGGAGAAAGAGGAGGAGGCAGAAGAGGAGAAGGAAGTGGATTCTGAAGTCAAAGATGAAATTGACAGTGGGGCAAACAGTCCACTGCCTGGTATGTGCAAATGACAGTTAGGGCCACAAATATTTGGACGCTGACACAAGATTTGTTATTTGGGCTGTTTACCCAAACATATTCCAAGTTACAGTTAAATAATGAACATGGGTTTAAAGTGCAGTCTTTCAGCTTCAATGCGAGGGTATTTGCATCTAAATTGGAGGGAGGGTTTAGGAATTACAGCTTTATAATATGTAGCCCCCTTCTTTTCAATGAACCAAAAGTAATCTGACAATTGACTCAAAAGCAGTTTCATTGACAGGTGTGGGCTATTTTTTGTCTTCATCAATTAAGCAGGTAAAAGGTCTGGAGTTGATTCCAAGTGTGGCATTTGCATTTGGAAGCTGTTGCTGTGAACCCACAACATACAGTCGAATGAGCTCTCAATGCAAGGGAAACAGGCCATCATTAGGCTGTAATAAATAGAGAGATTGCAGGAACATTAGGAATGGATCCCTTCCATTGTGAAGAAAAACCCTTTCATAACATCCAGCCAAGTGAAGAACCTCCATAGATGCCTCTGCCATCTCGGTTCTTTCATTTGAAATCCATTGTTGTGGCGTACAGAGCCAAAATTGTGAAAATTGGGATAATTAACCTGCATTCAAATAAGTTGCTCTCTCTCTCAGCACAAGGACTGGACTGCTGGGAGGGCACTGAGGAAGGCAGTCTTCCTCTCACGGAAGAGAGGGAGGAGGAGGACGAGGAAATGGAGGAGGAGGTGGAAGAGGTGGAGGAGTGGAAAGACGGGAAGGGAGAAACCAGTCCTTCAAAGAAGAGCAGGGTGGAAAGGTCTCCATCAGGAGTGATGGAGACCCCCCCTCAGCCTCGCCCCAGCCCCCCCTCTGACCCCCCCGTGTGTGCCAAAAACATCTCCCTAACTGCAAGTGGAGAAAAGGTTATCCTTTGGACAAGGTGAGCGAGATCATTCTTTACTTCCAATGCTTCTTGTGTTCTTATTTGTAGTTTTTACAATTGATTCTATATTAATACAAATATATAAAATGTTATTGAGTTAAAAATGCATCTCGGTCTTGGCCCATAGGCAGGCGGACCGCGTCATTCTAACAACCTGCCAGCTGCAAGGAGCCAACCAGAGTACCTTTCAAGCAATCTCTACACAGCTGGGCAATAAGACACCTAATGAAGTAAATGGCTGCTTTAACTGGATTTTGCAAAATGCCATAAACAAAAGTCTAAAAGTTGGTCAGCATTTGTGTTTCAGAGGTTTATGCCTCAATTTGGGCAAGTTATTAGACCTTAAGTCTATTTAGAATATCATATCAAATGTATTCAGACTAGTTTAGGTTTCTGATGCATACTGGTCCTTGTTTGTCCCTTTCCTACCGGGTTCTGCAGGTGTCGCGGCGTTTCAGGGACCTCATGCACCTGTTCCATACTGCCGCTCGCCAGGTCAACTCCAAGGATGAGGCTGTTGCTACGGAACAACAGGCTGCCACTGATGAGGAGCTGGAGTGAACTGGAATGGACCAGTTCTGAACTGCACAGAGACGTCTGATTTGAACACACCTGAAACGAATTACTACATGCCTCTCAAGAACAGCTTTGTTAAGGAGGGATGCAGTATTTTGTCTACGTTTATTTCATAGGTTTTTCACGTCAAGATTCTTGTGATGTCTGGACATTCACAATATTTGGACCGTATGGTCATTTCTGGCATATATTATATATATGTTGATGTGTATATATATGTATGTTACAAAGTTAAAGTAAAACCAGCGATGCAATGGGCAGCTTCTATGTTTGACAGTGGTCAGGCATAAAGGAACTCTTAAGTTATGATGACGTTGAATTGCATCAGCAGAATAGTATGTGTTTCAATGAGTTGTTGTCAAATGTTTATTAAAAAAATGCAGTGGTCGCCCTTTTTTTGAGCCTTGGTTGTACAGTTGTGTGGCACAGTTCTGAGATGCGGTTTTATTTTATACAATATTGATGTGTGCCTCATCATTTGGCTTGCAAGTATTCAATCATCTGTGATGGATGAATGGTGGTAGTTTTATTAATAAAAATTGTACATGCACAAATAATATGATACATATTTAGTGTTACCAAATGCATTGTTGGTGTAAGTTGTATGCATCTCACTGGAGTAGGAGACGGAACTGGGACAACCCACCCGCGCGATAGATTTACGTCACTGCGCACCCGAACCAGAAACCAAAGCGGAACCTTCACCCATTCAATTTGTTGCCGCAAGCAGGGCCGCACAGTTGCAATCTACAGCAACCAGGAATATAACACAGATCTTTTGGGTGTTCAGCTAATAATTGTACAGATGGATACGTTTTCGCGTTGGTCTCACCTGTTTTTGGTGTTTGTATTGGCTGGTCGCAGCGACCTTTTTGCGGCTGCTAGCGATGTGCTAGATCTTGGTGACTCCGATTTCGAATACACGGCAGCCGAGCAGGAGACAATGCTGGTGGAGTTTTTTGCCCCCTGGTAAGCAACGTTATAGACATTTTACTATTGTATGCATGTCAGGCGTACGATGCTTAATTGCAAGTACTGTACATTCAAAGCAAGTAGATGAATTTAGCCAGCTAGCTCAACTCGGTGTGTGCTAGTTGGCTAATCATTTGAGAAAGTTGAGAAATGTCGACTCGTTCTTTTCTTGGCCACACTTGCACCAGTTACCTCAACCGTCACACATTATTATCACACCTCAACGTACATGATGATTAGCTAGATATGTTACTTCCTCTAGTCTAAACGACAATCCATGCCGATATAACGAGCTGCTTATTCACCATCTCCTAACCTCCAGGTGTGGTCACTGTCAGAAACTTGCACCAGAATATGAAACTGCAGCAACCAAACTGAAAGGGACTGTCTCTTTGGCTAAAGTGAGTATTGCCTGCCGTCACATAAAGTGTACTAGGGAATGTCCTCACACCAAGATATTTTGCGAGTAATCTTTTGTGTTGATTGTCTAATATCCTGCCAGGATATTCATCATGTTCCAGTTTAGGAGTTGCCTTTCAACTATTGTGGTTTTTGTTCATTTGTGTACTTGGAACAGTTCCCACAGTAGGCCTTATATCTATGTTACTGCATCTCTAAATCTGATAAATTGGCTTTTTTACCCATGATTACTATATCCCAGGTGGACTGTACGGTGAACTCAGAAACATGTGGACGCTATGGGGTCAATGGGTACCCCACTCTGAAAATCTTCCGCAACGGAGAGGACTCTGCTGCCTATGATGGCCCCCGGAGTGCAGGTGCACTACTACTAATTGTGCTTCTGTGACTGTGTGTTTCTAAGTATAAATATGCCATGTTATACATTATTGTCAACATGTCTTAATAGATGGTATTGTGAGCTTCATGAAGAAACAGGCAGGTCCCAGTTCGGTCCCGTTACACACTGAGGAAGCTCTGAACAACTTTGTGAACAACTTTGAGGCCAGCGTGGTGGGTGAGTACAAATCCTGTAACAGTTATGATGACCAAAGTATAAGTAGCACAAATCACAGGAAGACTAATAAAATAGAACAAGTCATCCGTCTTCCCCCTATGTTCCATCTGCCTATGTCAAATTGAAGTCCCTTCCTGTACTCTCTCCTTTGAACCTTTTCCTTTTGACGTTTTTTGCCATATTTTTTACCTTCTCCAGTATGTTTCCATGTCAGTCCTTCTCAACTCTCCCTACCTGTGGTCAGGCTTCTTCTCCAGCGGTGACAGCCCTCAGCTGGCAGAGTTCCTGAAGGCGTCCAGCAGCATGAGAGACAGCTACCGCTTCGGCCACACCACAGACCTCGGCTTGGGCCTCAGCCATGGCGTGGAGTCAGAGTACGTTCCGAAACTTCTAGACAATTACCAGGAAATGATCCTGTTGTAGAGGGGATGTTCAATACCCAATTATCAGGATTCATTACTTTAATGCCAGTCTTATCAGTTTGGAAAAAATCCAAACTGCAGTTGAGTTCACTACATGACACAAAAATACAGGTTTTAGATGCTGTGTGTGTGTGCGTGCACTCGTCTGTGCGCACACTGTTTTTGTGAACCAGGAGTGTGCTGCTCTTCCGACCCCCGCGACTGAGCAGCAAGTTTGAGGAGAGCGTGGCTAAGTTTGGCGAGGATGTGTCCACCGCTGCCCTTCGACAGTTCATTAAAGACAATGTGTAAGCTTTGTATGTCTGGGAAGATGAACCACTGGGAAGGGGGATAGAGCTGAGTGAGGAGGTGCTTTCTTGCTCAGTGTGATGACATTTTGCTCTCTGGACTTTGTTTTCTCTTCCTGCATTATATCAATCCGGTATGTTTGTCCCCCTATTAGGTTTGGGCTGTGCCCTCACCTGACTCCTGAAAATAGAGAGAACTTGAGGGGGCTGGACTTGCTTACAGCCTACTTTAACGTGGACTACCACCGCAACATCAAAGGAACCAACTACTGGAGAAACAGGTTAGTTGTCAGTTATCATTCAGTCAGCCATAATGGATGGGCAAACACTCTGAACAGTCTACTCTGAATTGAAACTGTATTGCAGAACTATACTACTCACTTGACATTCCATGCTTTTTTTTACATCACTGAATGCTCCCCACCCCTTTGTCTGACCCTCCCCTCAGGGTGATGAAGGTGGCCTCTCAGTTCCAGTCCCGGGGGCTGAGCTATGCTGTGGCTAACAGGGCAGAGTTTCAGGATGAGCTGGAGGAGGAGTTCAGCGTGGGGGCGGATGGGGGAGAGCTGCCCATCATCTCCATCAGGACCACAAACGGCCACAAGTATATCATGCAGGAGGAGTTCACGTAAGTAACTTTTTCGCCAAAACATCTCTCCAACTTCTTGTGCCAGAGACTGCTCTTACCACAGGTGCTCTTACCCTTTGACTTGGCTCACACCTATTTCACACTTATATTGTATACTCCCCAAGTCATGTATGCAAATTAGAGCTTGCGCATCCGTCCTACACACTCAAACCTTGTTAGACATTTATGTTGGCCTGATGTGTTCTGGCCTGCAGGAGGGATGGTAAGTCCCTGGAGAAATTCCTGGAGGACTACTTTGCTGGCAAATTGAAGAGACACGTTAAGTCGGAAGCAGTCCCAGAAAGCAACAGCGGCCCAGTAAAGGTGTGTCATGGGCTGTAGGGTTGCAAGTTTTTGTCTATGCTGGCCCTAGTCACTTGACAGGAAACCAATAGGAGGGACTTATCCGCACTCGTAAACTGTGCCCGTGTTCAACTGCTTGGTCCTTGCTCTGATGACTAGAGGGTGCCCACTGGCGTTGTTGAACAAGATTACTCCCAGACTAATGCATTTCCCTGCATATTCAGGTGGTGGTGGCAGATAACTTTGAGGAAATAGTGAATGATGTGACCAAAGATGTGCTGGTGGAGTTTTACGCCCCCTGGTGTGGCCACTGCAAAAGCCTGGAGCCCAAATACATTGAGCTGGGGGAGAAGGTATAGTATTCCTGTTCCCTCATGTTTTTTTTTGTTCCCACTGTATTGATGGCGTGTAAAACGCCATCAATACACAAAAAATGTGTAAGGCCATACAGGTGTATGCAGTTGTTTCTGCTCAGCATATAGCCTTTCAATAAAAGTACGCAGAAGTCGATATATTGTCATGCACGTGCTTCTATTAAACCCACGTTTTTGTATTGCCTTCATATTAGCTCTCAGCAGATCCAAATGTTGTCTTAGCCAAGATGGATGCCACTGCTAATGATGTTCCACTGCCCTATGACGTCCAGGGGTAAGCATCATCCACCTACCTTACAGTTTTCTTACCTGCTCATGGGTTGATTTTGTCGCTCTACGGCTGTTTGTTGTGTTGTTGATCAGATGGTATCTCTACCTTTTTGTCTTCAGGTTCCCGACTATTTACTTTGCCCCAGCGGGGCTAAAGGACCAACCAAGAAGATATGAGGTGAGACCCACACCACAACACTGTGAGGAAGTCTAGCTAACTTGGTCACACAGTTCTTAATCACGTCCTTGAATATACATTTTGCTTCATACGTGTCTCTAGGGTGGTCGCGAGGTGAATGATTTCATCAACTTCCTGAAGAAAGAGGCCACACATCCTCTCGTCCTGGGTACTGCCAAAGAAGACTTGTGAGAAAAGAAGACGGGATTCAATCGGAGTTGAAGTGGGTGTGCTGGGAAGGAGGCAAATGAGACAAATGAACTACTTTAGATGAGCCACCCATTGAACACAAACTGTTACAGACCAGAAGATTGCCTCTGATTTTCTGTGCCTTACCAGCAATATTGAATGCTCAATTTGGCACATGGCAAACTTTGAAAGTTACACAATCAATGTTTTGTCACAAAACTGTAAAAATATAAAATGGAGGATGCCAATGTTAGGTAGCCATTGCTTAGCCGTAGAATGTGAAATCTCAAATAAAAGCATTACAGGGCTCTTTTGTCAGTACATGGCAACATATAGAATAAATATGCAAACTTCCGTAAGGTGACTTTAAAGATTGAAATGGCTATTTAGGACTAATAAAGTAATGAGATCCACATATAGTTTCCTACATTTGGAAGTTTGTTGAAATGGGTGATAACCACTGATACCAGGCATCGTTTTTTAAGCTGTCATCTTTTGCAGTATATGGTTTAGTATGTAGTTGTAATGCACTTCTCCATGGTTATGAGTCTCAAAAGCCACATTAGAGCACAATATGTTTTAGACTTGGTAAATAAAGCACCCATTTTGGCTCCTCATGAAAACCACACTGTTGAAAGTGATAATGTAACCAAGGAGTATGTTCTGTCCAGATAGTTTAGAGATTAATGTTTTAGATGTTGAAGATATCTTGTAACTTGCATCACGTTTCTTTGCATTTATTTGCAACTGATTTACTACTGAAAGCGTGTTTTGCAGGTGGTAAGAGAAGACGTTTGCAATGTACGGATGTTAATAAATGCCTACGACATTTATATTTGTATTTTGACTGAGTCATGTCCCGACTACCATTCCAGTAAAGGTACAGTTTCTAGTGCCGTAGAAGTTTTATTGGTTGTTTCAATCGCTAATCAAAATACCGTTGTCTGTAATTGGTTGACAAATTCTACATCCCGCCTAGCCTCGTATATTTACCATCGTATTTCAGTGCGTAGGAAGAGCTGCCGGCTGAAGTTACGCACGCTGCCAAGATGATGGGAGGACCAGTACTCGTGTTGAGTGAGTGAACATTTGTATTCCTTTTTTATCTCAACATCATAACATGTATCTTTATTTCAAAGCAATTTCTGAAAAAAAAAAAAAAAAAGACAATAGTTTGGGCCTAGCATGTGCAGTGAAACTAATGCTGCGCGGTGCTGACTTGCATATTAGCACACAGGATAGTGACGCGTTAAGTTGCTGAGCCAAGCTAAAGTAATTATTTTAATTGTGTGCTTTTAATAATTTGGCTACCTTTTTTGTATTTAAACATTACACCGTCTACTGCCACGGGTCAGTTTAACGAATCCACGGAGTAAGCTAGCTAAGCTAACTGTCCTGCGACTTTTCAAAGGAAAGCTAAGTGCGCAGTTCATTCATAGTGATCCACCACGCAGTATGTTTAACCTACATTACCTTTGTTTATGGAGTGTGGATGGTTCTAGCAAAGTACTGTTTGCCCATGATTGTATGAAGCACAGACATCGTGATAGTGCTGATATTTTTGGTGTAACTTGTATGTAATCTGTCCTACACTTGCTGGTGCAACGCTGCGTTCCATTTGACACTCCCCAAAATCGGAATCTCCGACCTCCTCGTCACTAGGAGTTCACATTCGTTAATTTTGAACGAACCTTTATGACTGGGGAGTAACAGTGGTCTCGGAGTTCGTTCATTTTCTCTTGGCCGCGCATCGGGACTAATGACTGTAAAAAGAATGGACATAGTAACAGCCCCTCAAAAGCAATGACTGTAAAAACTCAAGTGACTCCAAAACGACTCCATCGCCCCCTAGTGGCTGGCTGCAGTACAGGTCATAAGTCTTGTGTGTGTATATGTGTGTGTGTGTATGTATGTGTACGTATGCACACACAGAAGTGGTCATCATGGTTTGAGTTGCTTGTATTCGCGCGAACGTTCCGTTTGACAGTTTAGGCTTGAATTAAATTGTTGTGGCAAAAAGTGCCTTGTGTGGCACAAGGCCCGTGTGTGTGCGCGTATATTCGCGCGAATACAAGCAACTCAATCGCGGCCAAGACGAACGTCTATGTTTATGTAGTGCACATATTGGTGTCAATGTTCGTCTTGGCCGCGATTTGAGTTGATTTTATTCGGTCACTTCTGGTTCCAAAAAACAAAGATGGCGACCAGGAAGTGCAAAACTCGAGGATTCATAACGGGCTTTCACAAACCAATAGGTGTCGTCAAGATGACTAGGTCCATTATTTTATATGTGTGATTTAACATTATTCTACTGGAAGATTACTTTGTCCAGGGTTAATTCTGTTTGTAACCCAGGATGTTGAGCCACAAATTAAACATTTCTCCCAATTTTAGGCCAGAATATGAAGAGGGAGTCGGGCCGTAAGGTCCAGATGGGAAACATAACTGCAGCAAAGGTAAAAATAAATAAGTGATCCATGCACCTGTCTCTTATTTCCTTTCAGTGTGACTATATATAATGCCTGGCTCTTATTCAACAGACAATAGCGGATGTCATCAGAACATGTCTGGGACCAAGAGCCATGATGAAGGTGTGCAAAATGCCTTATGATACTTGATGCAATGTTTGATCTTAGAGCTGCACTAGGTAAATGAAATGCCTTAAAATATGAGAAACAGTACATAACCTCTAGCTCAAGTTTGATTGAACATGATGTCACAAATAGGAGGGCGAGGGGTCTTCATTAGCATACACAACATGTTAAAAGGGGACAAAACTTATTTTTATCCCAAAACAAATCTTGCCTATTTATTTTTACCTACAGATGCTTCTCGACCCTATGGGAGGCATTGTCATGACCAATGATGGAAATGCCATCCTGAGAGAGGTGAGAACATCTACATCTCCCATGAGCATCTTTACTTTGCTGCTGGAAAAGAGCGGGCAGAGCTGTAGGCTCACAATGTCTCCATGTCTGTGTACGCAGATCCAAGTGCAGCACCCGGCAGCCAAGACCATGATAGAGATCAGCCGCACCCAGGATGAGGAGGTGGGCGATGGAACTACCTCTGTCATCATCCTTGGTGAGTGGACTTTAACCTGACTCGAACCCGAACAGTCACCCTATCTAGACTGCATGCCTTAGCTGTCTGAAGACGTAATGTGTGTTGTGTTTTTAGCTGGTGAGATGCTGTCAGTGGCAGAGCAGTTCCTGACTCAGCAGATTCACCCCACAGTCATTATCAGTGCCTACAGACTGGCCCTGGATGACATGCTCGCCATGCTCAAAGACATCAGGTACGCCAGTGTCCTGGGCACGCTCTGGAGCATGCCTGAGACGAGTCTCACGCGCATTACATCACAGCTTTGCATCAGGGTGCATGAACACTCCCACATTCAGGCTGGGGTGCTGGCTGATGTGGACCAAAACTCTTGTGCCTTATGATGATATTCATCCTTGCTCAGGAACCTGTGACTGACCAACTGGTCACTCCAAGCTTTGCCGGTGCCGGCAAGCTTGGAGCTGAGGGCACATGCAATCGTTTTTGGCGTTTTGGATACAGATGCATTATCCAGTTTGACTACTGTTATTTTACTTATATTTTGACGCCGGCTCACGGCTGCACATAACGCACAAAACAAAATGTCAGCTCCTGCTTTTCTCCCCAGTACGCCCGTGGACCCTGATGACCGGGATGTCATGCTGAAGATCATCAAGTCTGCCATCAACACCAAGGCTCTGAACCAGTGGTCTGAGTTGGCGTGCAACATCGCCCTGGACGCTGTGAGGACCGTGGAGATGGAGGAGGCTGGACGCAAAGAGATTGACATCAAGAATTACGCCAAAGTGGAGAAGGTACTGTAGCTTGTGGTGTGTGTGTGTGTGTGTCCAGATGACTCCAAGTTGTGTGTGTCACTACTTGCCAATTGTGTAACCACCCTTGGGTTTTTAAGGTTCCTGGAGGCATCATGGAGGATTCCTGTGTGCTCAGAGGAGTGATGGTCAACAAGGATGTGACACACCCCCGCATGCGGCGCCTTATCAAGAACCCACGCATCGTACTGCTGGACTGCTCCCTGGAGTACAAGAAGGGAGAGAGCCAGGTACACTTTCGTTCCTTTCTCTTTCCATCCGTCACTTTTTTTTTCTTTCTCTGGTCTACTTGCTCAAATAGAAAAGCGCCCACGCGTTATTTGCACACAAACACGCAATCTTTCTTTTTTGTACAGACACACAGAGCCTCCCTATGAGTGCCTCCCTTGCTGATGTGTGTATCGTGTCTCAGACTGACATAGAGATCACACGGGAGGAAGACTTCTCCAGACTCCTGCAGATGGAGGAGGAGTACATCAAGCAGATCTGTGATGATATCATTCGCATCAAGCCAGACCTCCTCTTCACAGAGAAGGGCGTCTCAGGTAACTGGCCCACGTGTGTACACACACACACACACACACACACACACACACACACACACACACAGAAGCCAATGAAAAAGCTCCCTATCGTGTTCAAGCACTCCATTTCCCATCTCTCCCTTTCTCCTCTCAGACCTCGCCCAGCACTATCTGATGAAGGCCAACATCACAGCCATCAGACGTGTCAAAAAGACCGACAACAACCGCATTGCCAGGTAACGGCCAGATTGTCAAGTCAAGCCACCTTGTCGGACCCCGTCAAGTTTGTGGCCCCTCTCTTTTAACCGACCTCTCCTCCCCGCCTCTCCCAGGGCCTGTGGCGCTCGCATCGTCAACCGCACGGACGAGCTGCTCGAGGAAAACCTGGGCACGGGCGCCGGCCTGTTTGAGGTCAAGAAGATCGGAGACGAGTATTTCACCTTCATCACCGAGTGCAAGGACCCCAAGGCCTGCACCATCCTCCTGAGGGGAGCCAGCAAGGAGATCCTGGCTGTATGTCCCTTCGCCTCCTGGGGTTCATCACATTTTTAAGCTGCTTAATGGCATTAGACCATGGAAGAAAGTACTGGGAAGCTGTTTGAATGCTGGAGGGGAAGGGGATAGAAGGTGCTTTTTCAGTTGTCGGATATGTCAAGGCTAGCTTATGCATGTCTCACTAACGAATGTGATTTGGACTTCCGTTTCCTCTCCACCCTTCGTCCCTCTCCAGGAGGTGGAGCGTAACCTGCAGGATGCCATGCAGGTGTGTCGCAACGTGCTGCTGGACCCCAGCCTCCTGCCGGGCGGCGGGGCGGTGGAGATGGCCGTGTCCAAGCGGATGATGGAGCGCTCCCGCAGCCTGACGGGCGTGGAGCAATGGCCCTACCGTGCCGTCGCCCAGGCCCTGGAGGTCATCCCCCGGACACTCATCCAGAACTGCGGAGCCTCCACCATCAGAGTGCTCACCTCCCTTAGGGTACGCTGAACCATTTCACAGAGGTCGAGTTCAAATGACCTAGTTGCCACGTTCCCTAAATGTAGCCCTCAGCTTGTGCTGTAACTGTGGACCTCCACCCCTCTTTAGGCGAAGCACACCCAGGAGGGCAGCACCAACTGGGGTGTGAACGGGGAGACTGGCACCCTGGTGGACGTGATGGAGCTGGGTATCTGTGAGCCTCTGGCTGTCAAGGCTCAGACCTACAAGACGGCTATGGAGGTGAGACTGCCTCACAGGCACATTTGGTCTTGTTTGTTAGTACTGAGTCTGGTTGTGATCGGTAAGGAATACTGTTAATCAATTTCAGTCATGGCCAAAAGTATTGGCAGTGACCATTTTGTGTTTTGCAAAGTTGGCTGCTTCAGTTGCTGTGGTGTTGAGTCATATTGTTTCTAGATTATTGAGCATGGTGATTAGATACATTTTGAATCAAAGCTATTGGCCAAAAAACATGAACTTTAACACAAAAACTTCAAATTTCAGTTTTTGGGCCCTGGCACAAAATGACCAGTTAACAATTGCACTAATCATATCATCAGTGAAAAACGTGTAAACGAGGTGAAATCACTGACTGACTGGATTATGAGCGCAGACTGATTTTATATAAAAAGTGGGACACCGACTTTAAATATTGAATGTTTTTGCCAATAAAAGCCTTGTTAAAACGTATAAAATGCTTGTTTCCAGTATACCATAGAAACATACAATTATTTACAAATACTGAAGCAGCTAACTTGGCAAAACAATTCGTCACTGCCAATACTTTTGTCCATGACCGTACTACTTGTATGCAGCAGGCACTGACACCAACACATTCTAACTTGGTTGGTTTCACTTTTCCCATCAGACCGCTGTCTTGTTGCTGCGCATCGACGACATCGTCTCAGGACACAAGAGGAAGGGAGAAGAGAAGAGTGGGGGAGTGGAGTAGAGGAAGGCCTGGCTGTGGACTGGTGCAGGGCGTGTTCCATTGCTCCCTGTTTGATAACTGTTCACCTCTGGCATGGTTCTGTCTCTCTGCAACCTCAAGTGTGTCCAGAACAAATGCTTCATTCCACATTGTAGCCAGTTACTGCTGTTACTTATTTGTGTTCTGCTAGAAATGAGCAATTGAAATAAAATGTTCTAAGGCTCATTATTGTGTATTTTGTGCGTGTTTGTGGAAACATTACAATTAACTTTATAGTTAGGAACTCTTTTATTTAAGTAAGCTTCAAAGTTCCAAAAACAGGGTAAAACACAAATAATCTAATTACATTCAACCAGGCTAACAGAATGTGGAGACACATGATTACAGATGGATAAGTACATATCAAGAGGCTAAAGTGGGGCTGACAACCACCCATGACATTCCTCAAGAGGTTCAGGTTAAGAAATGGTCTAGTCCAAATAAACTGATCATACACACACAGTAATGCATTCATATTTCTGAGTACAGGATACCCTTTCTGACCTTCAATCAGAACAAGCAGAGGCCCCACTGTAGCAAGAATAATGGTTTAAGTTTCCCATTAAAGGGGAGTATGCTAGATTACTGTGACATTGAAGTAAGAGGCCCCTACACTCCAAATATCCAAACACATTTAAAGAACTTGCATTCAGTGATTTTCTACCCAGTCCGGTTTGTTTATGGCAGTTTGGTACATAAACTATTCCACTTGATCTAAGTTTCACTCACGATTACATCCTGCAATTTCAATCAAAGAGCTACTTCAGATGTAGCTGCTGGTGGATTTTCAAGTCATATTTTAAATTGTGCTGTCAGCAGGGGGTGCTGCAGCACCCTCAGCACCCCAAGTTCCCACGGCCATGCATCTGACCCATCTTCACGGGGTGTGGCTGTGTTGTAGATGACAACAAAACACAACAGAAATGGCTGCCACAACCGAAAGAGAATGAGCAACCTGCTCTGCATTCCTAATCAATTTTTAGCACAGGGTACAATCTAGCAAGAGTGAAACAAATGAAGAGGGAAGACATGAGGTTCTGTCATTTCTGGGCTCTTTCTCCTGTCTCTGGGTCCACACCACTGTCCAGCTCTGTTGAGGAAGTCAACACTTGTCAATCGACATAGTTTGACAAAGTTTAACTTGAGGCTTGGACTACACGTAAATTTGAATCTTTACTCAGAACATTGAAATATGTCTTACCCATACTCGACTCGCTGTTGGGAGGTGTGAGGTTGGGTAGCAGGGACCTCGGGGTGAGGCCAGAGGAGGGATTGTCCCTCATGGACCCTATTTTAGGGGAAGGGCCTTGGACAATGTCCTCCATATCCATGGCTACACTCAGAGGACACAAACAGAAAAGGGAGTGTTTATAGTCAAATGAGAAGTACACATTATACAGTTGTTTTTAAACTTCCTAGTAGCAAACTCCGCTTCACTTCCTTAAAAATAAGTGAAACCATGCGGCCGTTGTCGCCCAATCACGTGTCTGAACTGAGTTGATCCAGGATGTCAGTTACATTTCTTTCAGCCAGTGCACATCCCAATCAATCACCTGTTCTGTTTTCCTTCATCTGGTCTTAAGTTCCCTGTGAACTCACCAACAGGACCTTGCAAATGTTGATGACGGTAAAGTGCTTGATAGGTTGGAACAGGGGGGAGGGGCTCCCCACTGATGGCGATGATGGGTTGGTCACTAGATGCAGAAATGGGGCGCTCACTGTAGTCAGTCCAGAGCACCCCATCATTAACAGAAGATGTTGCTGTCACATCTGTTTAAAGACATAGGTCAAGTTAACTGGCGTTAGAATGCCTTCCTGTGTCTCAGTAACCTCAAGAGCCTGACTGTCCATCTTTTGCACAGATTAGGATGAACTTGATTGAACTGAATAAAATGAGCTGGTTAGTTGAAACTGTTCCTGTTATGGTGTTAGACAATATTTTTTATACAAACGGAGCTGCAGGTGATGATTGTAAATCTGTCAAATGTGGAAGAGGGTTTGTTATTTTTTACTCAAACACAACGAGAAGTGTCAAACAAAGTACGGTAAAAAGAACCCATTTCCCTTGTGGTGCAGATACTGAGATAATTTGTCTGACTACCAGTCCTGAAAGACCAGTAGGCCTATTGTGCCACCACCACAAATAATTACTTTGAGACGGCTATGCAGGCCTGCTCTAAAACCTCTAATAATTAACACTAAATAATGCATAGAGAATCAACAATAGGCTACACCTACACAATTTCTACTTCTCGACATTTCTTTTTGATCAGGTCAAATTCCGATTAACCTACTTCTCATTTGAACTTTTACAATGGCTTAAGTGAAGACAATGAGGTAAGGTCGACATCATAGGCTGCAATATGAAAAAACTGCCGAGACAATTCCCTCGACATTTCACGCACCAGCCGAGCGTGCAATTATTTCTTTATCCAGCGTATGGATAAAAAACTTACCAGGAACTTTCTGTTTGGTCAACATCAAAGCCTGTTAAAAAGTATATATAAATAAATATTTAGGACTACGCGAATTCACCCTATATAAAATTGCTATTAGCCAGTCTTACCATAACACCTGTTTTTTCTCAGTTTTCGGAAAGGACAATTCTCTTTGATTCGTAGTAAACACGCGCCGTGCTTCCTTCTTGCAGGGATGGTTGTCATTATAATATTTGTTTTCTTCAGTAATAACCTCAGTTTGGTTGGAGGGGTATTTGTTGAATTCCGGGTAGAGACTTTCGAATACGTAGTTGTTATCGTGAGTAGTCTACCTCCGAACCCTACACTTCTCCGTGGGTTTTCGCTCTTGCGCACTGGGCACCGAAGCGCAATTCAGGTGGATGTTTTTTCTTCCCTCCGACCGATACAATCTCCCTGCGACAGACATTACCCGTTACTCCAGTTTGCGTGACGTCACTTTACCAGTTCACCTTTAGTAGGCTGTTGAGGTTTTTTTCTCCAGATGGATAGACTAAGCCAAAAATGCAATAATTAATCCATTCTTGCTACAAGGGGATAACCTACAAAAAGGTTTTACGCGGAAAAAGCCGAAAAATACAAAACGGAAGAAGGAATAATTTTATTGGGATTTATCCAAAAACACAAGGCGAACAGGAAACAAGGAACAAAAACTACACAAACTTTCAGACTGTTGTAGATTATTTATGGTCACTGAAGCGTTTGGGATTACAAAAATATAAAATGTATAGCGAAGATCAAGAAATAACACAGATATGATCTGACAGATATTTCATATACACTAACATCTGCTTAATACATTTGCATTCAGAAATATGGAATTTTATGGTGAAGCAATAGTTCACACAGATATTAATATAAACATAGCTATATCTTCTAAAACACTAGACTAGTAGTTATTGTTGGGAAATGTTTACTTTTGAAGTAAGAGAAAAATAAGCAATATTATTTATTTTCATGTATTTCAGTTAAATAAAAAGCATTATTCTCATTCTTTAATGTGTCAAAAGACTGAGTACTTGCATTATGCAATGTCTATGTCAAGTCTTTTGTTACTGTACATAAAAAGGGGGTTCATTAATGTCACAGCTTGACCACTTTTGCATACAATGCAGGGGTTGACTTGTAAACTATTCTTGACAGATTATTCTAACCAATTATATATAATATTGCAACACAAGTTTCAGTTCCATTATAACATCTGATACTGTATTATACAAACAAACTTTCTAACATGATCATAACACCTACGCCATCTGTAGAATCTTTCAGGAACCTTAGTTTCAGAAACAGTTTTTTGGATCCTGTCAAAACTTCCCCAAGTGGCACAATTTTGAGTGAAACCACAAACTGTTGTCTTGCATTGACATTACAACATTAACCCAAGCTACTTGGTTCCAAATGAGCCAACATCTATTTTGTGAAGCATTGCCTAACTGATGCCAACAGGTTAACTATTAACTTACTGATCTCTTGGAAAGCCCTCTATAGTTCACAATCTATGTGTCTCAGTGGAAGTCTATGATTAAAATGAAACCTCCAAAACCTAGGTTAGTATCATCCCATCCTTTTTCCATGCTAGATTTTACAGCCATGTTTCTTCTCCTCAATCTATTTCATTCACACCCTACTTCCTCTTCTGGTCATGGGAAGACACTCTCCCTGTTCCTTCCATTCTTTACCTTTCTTACCCATCTCTCCTCTCTCCCTCCCTCTCCGTCCTCCTATCCCCAGAATCTCTGGCGAGGGGATGAGGGTGACTCGTCGGGTACATGGGCCTCCTGGGCAAAGATGGTGCCTTTTGCATCCATGGCGAAGATGAAGTACAAGTTGGCACCCAGCATGGCCACGGTGGGCAAGAAGGACAGTCCGAAACCAAAGCCCCGTATGCTGCTGCCAAGGGCAGCTGCTGCCCAGTACACCAGCCTGCAGAGGCACAGAGATGTGGTTACATATCTGCTGGTTACTCAATATGATTCACCTGCTGTGGATCTAGGGAAGCGTCATTCAGTCAGACATTCATATCAAAGCCACGCGAGAGAGTTCAATGGACAACTATCGAACAATTAGTTATTGGTCCCTTTAAAAGAGATTTGACGTTTCTTTACCTTCCGAAAGCGAAAATGATGGTAAGCAGGGGCACCAGTTTGAGCAGATCCTGGCTAAGGTAGGGCGCCATGACAGCCAGCTGCAGGAAGTAGAGCAGGAAGAGGGAGATGGAGTCGTCCACAAAGCGGCGGTGCACGCCCACCTCCCTGGCCTCCACCTCGCCGTCACACAGAGGCTTTACCGCACCCAGGCGCAGCCGACTCACGCCCAGCACCAGCCAACCTGGCGGGAGAAACAGTAGGGTTGGTATATGCTGGGTAGTCTCTAAAGCTAGTTTTTGCTCCACTGTTCTTGAACAGACCTTCTGTTGTACTTTTTGTTTACAGTTGGAATTTCATGGGGAAAAACACAAATATAGGAAACTCATTTGCAGGTACTGAAAGAGGAAAAATTCCCCAGAGATATGAAAAAAAGGAGGTGAAGCAGAAGCCACTGGTACTTCCTACATACCCAGTACGATGGGAACCACAGCGAAAACGGAACAGCGCAGGGTGTACACAAGTCTGAGGGGAGAGCTGTTGAGCAGCGGGGCGTCAAAGGGGAGGAAGACGTACCCCCCCCACACCAGCAGGGGGAAGATCAGGGCAGCCGTGGACACAGACACACCCATCTTCAGAGAGTCTCTGTTGCAACAACCACTCCCCCCTGGAGAGAGAGACAGGGAAAGAGAGAGAGAGGTTGGCGCAATCCAAAGGCTTTTTTTTATCAACTGTGAGACTAATGTAACAGGTCTAAAAGGTTAAGGGTATACATTGCACAAAACAATGTTAGGAGGGTGGAAAGACCCATTTGTCTTTAGCGTGGGTTACAGTACAACATAGAAATGAAGGAAAGTTACTGAGTGAGTGTCCGAGGTGTGCCTTCTAAAAAAAACGACTGTGAAACCATTGATCTACTGCTAGAACAATGCACTTCTGGTCCTTGATTATCCGCTGTACTGCATTATTTGTCGATTTGAATAAACACATCTGATATATGAATAAATGAGGTGTGAAAGGTGTTTTTGTGGTGCCTACATTTCGGGGAGGCTCCTTCTATGGCCCAGTCCTGGTAGTAAACATCCGGTGGGGTTCCATGGGGACCGAGGAACGGCGTCTTTGTCGTCTCAGCATTCCAGAATGTCTCACTTTCTCTGGGAGAGACCGGGTCGCTGGAGGAGTGCAAGATGGTGATGGCCGGATTGAAGACCTGCGCAGCCTTCGCGGGCAAAGAGTTCATTCCTCCTTCCCCCTCCTCGTCTTCCACGTCAATCTCCAGCTGTCCCTTCACCCCTCTCTTTCTCGGCATCTCCGTCTCCAGCCATGACTCCGGCGCTCGGGCCTTCTCTGAGCCCCCTCCCAGCTCGCTCTCCGTCCTGCTCTCGCCGCCGTGGAGGGAGAGACACTCCGACCGCACGCTCCTGCACTCTCCCTCGCCGCCCGCATTCTCTTTCTCGGTCACCTCGCTTCCGTTGTCCCTCCCCTTTTCAGAGTCTCGGTCCTCCCGCCACTGGAGTGTGGCTGGCTCAAATTTTGCAGAGCTGACCATCTCCTCCTCCTCCTCTCTCTCCATCTTTTTCTCAGGATCCATCTCTTTCGGCCAGGCTACCTCTGCGCTCCATGCAAGGCCTTTGAATGAGGCCTTGTTAAGTAGCTCCAGGTTTGAAGGTAGGAACTCAGACATTGGTTTAGCACCCAACGTTCACACAATTGTTCGTCTAGTGGCTCTGGTAGTCTACGTAGTCTTGGTTGAGTTTCAATAGCTATGGTCACATTATATTCCTTTGTTCTTCCTGCCAGTGTAAATCTTTATTAGTTTTGCCTTGACCAGTGAAAGTTTCAGTTCAGATATGCATGACTGATGGATTCCTCTGTGTCATCCTGCAGAGCCCAATAAAGGAAAGCATGTTAACAAATCACACCTCCCTTTAGATAATAATCATGTCTTGAAAGGGCTAGCAACTTAGTATACTGTTGCCTGATTGGAGCACTGTGATGTCGCTGCCATGGTCTAACAATAAGTAAGTACAGTAGGATATATAGATAAAAATAAAAGAATGAATGAACAGGTTTACTTAATCAAGACACATTTACTCCTTGTAAGTCGCTCGGAACAAAAGCGTTTGCTATTCAATTAAAATGTAAATACAAGCACGTTTTCCCCCAAGAGAAAAGTCAAGCGTAAAGAACGACAGCTTAACTTGAACATTCCTTGCAACCTGTGTGCGCATGTCGGAGAAAGGCCGCATTTACGCACGACTTAAAATTCTAACATTATTTAAAACTGAGTCGACAGGCGGCCCATTCCCAATGTACAAACAATGGCTATCAAACGATACTGTCGCTTGTAAATACATACTATCCCTTTTAATACTCTCTATAGGTACTAAAAAACAACGCGGAAGATGACTGCGTTCGCTAAAACATTTGACTTCCGAACGTAGGCCTACTCTCTAAATGTACTATTTACGAACTAAACCCACTTCCCATTTGACTAACATAATATATACTCACTTTCAGTCCGTATTTAATTCGTGTTCTCACAGTTCGCAGGCCTATGTACTGCCGAAAGTTTTTCCACTTCAATTGTTGTTTAACTTTTTCCCCTTGGGGGTGGAATATCAGGTGTGGCCATGCAGGTAAATCATTAAAGGGGAGTTGTTGTTCTTAAAGGGCACGAGCTAAGCCTACACTTGATCATAGATTTTGAACTGAAGACAGGCTGACATTTTATGGCTGTATGAAATTCTCAAAATACATGCACGATAATATGACCATTGTTATTTTGGGCTCTAGAAAGGAAATGCTCTGTAGACGTTTGGGATGCTGAACTATACATCGAGATAATTGGCCTGGTGTGGAGTTGTCAGTGCACAACTTCAGCCATACACAGATGGACTTGAAACTAACTTAAATCTGTAAACTGTACTCAACTGCTGTTTATTTATTGTACCGCTAGAGATCGCAAGAGGATTTGAAATATTACTTGAAGGCACACACATGGATGTCGGATTCAGACACTAACGTTGCATTTGCACAGGAACAGGGCTCGTGTTTGTTTACTGTTTTGAAATGAGATGCAATTGAAAGAAATGACTAGCTCCAAGCTATCTTGATCCATTTATAACGACAACAGTGCAAATAGGCCTACATACATAATTGGAGAAAGGGCCCCCCAAAACAGACTTTTGTAGCCTAATATGATGTGCCAGTTTGTGCCTCTTCTCCTAATATTATGATAACATTATTCGGACTGTTAAGGAAGAAGCCCACTTTATTGCGCGCTCCTGTGTCTGTGTGTGTGTGTGTGTGTGTACGTACGTACGTGCGTGTGTGTGTACGCGCGCGCGCGCGTGTGTGTGCATCCACAGGCTAACAGCGAAATGAAAATCGAGGGAGTTGTTCAACCAGTCTTTCAACTCCGGTACTCCACCACACAAATCGGGAAAGTCGACGCGCAGTGTGACCAGTCAGTAATATAACAGCAGTCTTTATCGCATTTTAAAATCTGAGTTTGCATGAGGAAATATTAACGATTACACTAAGGCAACAGACTTGTATTTATGGATGAAAAAAAAGCATCTGCCGGGTTTCACACAAACAGTGCAACTTGCTACATGGGCATAGTTTAGCCAACAGTAGTCTACATTGAGAAACGACTAAAGGCCACAGAAAAGCGATTTTGACATTCTATCTATATTTGGGTGAGTAACCAGATTTTTTATCCGTGAACCTGCTAGCCAAATGTATGATGCATTAATCGTAGCGTATGTTCAAAATGTAGCCTAACTGGGGATCAACGTGAATAGTGAAGATAAATTGTTCAGAGTTACTGTCCATGTGGAGCTTACAATTTCTCCGTTGATTAAAATTCGGGTTGCAATTAAAAAGCAAATTCACACAAAAATGTATTGTACGTAACATGACACATTGTCAATATTTCACAACTCTTGAAATATTTTACAAACAGCATATGATGGGATATGACAATATTCCCATCCAACATTTACGTTTTGACTTGAAATCCATTGATGTCGTCATGAACGGTTAATACAGCTGTCTGTTCAGAAGTAAAAGTAGTATGAATTCTTTGGCAGAAAATACATTTCTTTTGAGAAAATATCTTTCCTGATTTCCTGTTCGCTCTAATAAGCACATTCTCTTCCCACTTGTAATTACTGCATTTGCTTCTCTGAATTAGTGAACCAAATTACTCTCCCTTTCATTCATAATTTCATCATCATTCAACACTCTCTTTCACTCTCGCTCTCTTGCTCTCTGTGTCATCAGGTACACAGTTCCACATCGACACAAAGACCCACTGTCTCTGGGGATATGTTTCCATGCTCAAGCTTTCTATTCATTAGGGGCTTATGGGGAATGGACATCCACATGTCATGTAATATATTGATGCATTGATATGCATATAGTATAGTAACTATGCATAGTATAGTAACTCAATACTCTCGAATGGATGTGATAAGACCCACACTTGGCATTTAGGCAAGTCTTCCCCCATGGATGAGTAGTTAAAATAAACATAAGTTTGTTACACATGCATGCACCCAGGCAGACTTGCATCCATGCATGTAGACCAGCAGACAGAAATATACACAAGGACATACAGACTATGCACAGGTGAGCACACACACACCGACACACACAAGCAAACACACCCAGAAACACGCGCACACACACACAACATAAAGACAACACAATAAGTAGGCCTATAAGGTATGTGCTGATGGGATCGCATGACTAAGAACATTGACTTAGCAGCTCACGATTGATTTGTTCCAGATGACTGGCTGTAAAGTCACACATGTGCAAACTGTTTGTATACTGTGTAGTGTTTCATAGTCTTGCCAGATACACAGGGCTGCTTGTGATGAGCGCCAAACAAACAGAGGACGCCGCTCCACAATTGTGCAAGAGCATGTGTGTACTCGACTCACACGCATGCTTAATCAAATTTGGAGAGTTTGAATCTGTGTTGTGGCACAGCAGAGAGCCAGGGTATGTGTTTGTCTGACAGTGGGTTTGGGGGTCGCTCATTGACAACTGACTAATGCTGCCTGTGCAAATATTTAGAGTTACAGAGCATTCCATATCTCATCAGGCTAAGCACGCTATGCTGTGTGTGTGTGTGTGTGTGTGTGTGTGTGTGTGTGTGTGTGTGTGTGTGTGTGTGTGTGTGGGGGGGGGGGGTGTTTTATCGTAGAATCCACCAGCCTTCATGATGTAACTGCTGTAGGAACTATATCTAATGGTCATGAACTGTAAAATGAACAATTATAATAATTTGGGTTGAGTTAGAACTTCTAATGTGAATAGTTTTGGAATGATGTTGAGTAGAGATTTCCAGTTTGGGTCTTCACAGACTATGTTTATCGAGCAACATCACAACCACACCCAAACCCACACACTCACTCTAGCACTATTACCTAAACCGGACTGTGCTATGGAAATGACCATTGCTGTTTTGGATTTAATCATCCCCGCCTGCCTTTGTTTAACTAATCTTTGTTAGTACAGGACACAGACACACACATTCACTCACATCAAAGGCATACCAAGAAGGAAACGGGAAGGGGGGTTTACTTGAGAGATACGAATCTGGTTTCTGTTGTTCACACTGCAGTGGGTGACCATGTTTGTGGTAGTAACAGCACTTTAAAAGTATCACTGTCAGGGTTGTAAGTGCATATTGTTTCCATGTTTGTGTGTGTGATCAAGTGAGAGAGAATTTGTGCCAGAGAGAGACAAGGTTTGAGGGTGCACCCTCATGTTTCAACTTTCAACCGAATCAGACGTTTTTGAAGTATGTGACATGATAGGGTTGCGAGACTGCGTACATCACTGGCATGCGAATATGCTCTGTGCTTTTTGAGTTATGATCACTATGGTGATTCTTCCTCTGCCTCACCTTTTAAAGGCTGCAGATGCTGTGACCGTATGTACTGTCTTGCCTTCTTCCAAATGAAATACATCTGTTTATCAAAGATGTTTAACACTCTCGTCATCCCTGGTTTTTCGAATCCCCTGTTTCACCTCGCACAGAATGCAGTAGCTGTGGACGGAGACGAGAGACAGAGACATAGAGGGGGAGGGAGGCACGAAGGAGGCGAAGAAAGAGAAACGGCATGGCTCAGTTTAAACTACAGAATGTAGAGGATTTCTATGAGATCGGAGAAGTGCTTGGAAGGTGAGTAAAGAAGTATAAAAGCATGAATATGACTGATTTGGTACAGAGTATACAAGTATGGATATCACTGATGTAGTATTGTTTAGGAAACATGCATGCACAGTCACCAATCAATTAGGCTCCGTCCTTTCTAACACCGGGTTGAAACATGTCGGTCAGATTCCAGCAGTTGGGTTCTGTCCTGCAGCCTGCTCTCAGACAAGGTTGAACTCTCTCCCAGGAAGTGCAATCGAAGGTTAAAGGCCAACGTAGCCACACTTCCCTTCTGAAGCTCATTCTTAACTGTAATAAGTGCGGAAGTTTCACAATAAAGCAGACAAACGACACTTACTTTGTGTGTCCCTGGCTAGTAGACCTAATGTCACAGAAAACCTGAAAAACATGGTACAAAGTACAAATACATAATCTACTATTTTCAAGGTTGATTGTAACTTGAAAGTGAAGATATCTCATTATAAACAGGGACAGGAAACGATAACAACTTCTACTCAACTTTCATCTCTTCTTCTTCGACCTTCCCTTCTACCCTCTGTGCCACCCCCTCTCTCTGGGTAGTGGGCACTTTGGGCAGGTGCGCGCGGTGCGGGAGCGCTCCTCGGGCGTCCGCTGGGCGGGCAAGTTCCTGAAGCTGCGGCGAAGCGCCAGCAGCCGCCTGGGCCTGGAGAGGCGGAGCGTGGAGCGCGAGGTGGAGATCCTGCAGGCGCTGCAGCACGTCAACGTCATGGCCCTGAAGGACGTGTTCGAGAGCCGTGTCGAGGTGGTGCTCGTCGTGGAGCTGTGAGTGGAGTGGAGTGGGGGGGGGGGGGGAGGAAGGGAGGGTGAGGTAGAGAGGAGGACGGGCGGGAAGGAGAAAGAGAGAGAGAGAGAGAGAAGGAGAGGGGGAGAGAGGAGATGAAGAGAGGAGGATGAAGAAAAAATGCTATGTTCTGTCTACCAGATATTCTGTTATCACCTAGCATTTCACAAGAACATGCACACAGGACTGCAGCTAAACAGCACCAGCTGAGAACATGTCGTGAAATCAACAAAGTTGTTGTATTTGCTTCAATCAGATACTTTGATATTTAGAACAAACCGGAAGTGATATAGGGTGATGTCGACATAAGGACAAAGTTAGCTGCGGCAGAGATGGACAATAGTTGTGCTTTCGACCACTCCCACTGTCCTGTTTAAAGGGAACACAATGAGAAGCAGTTGATCCTGCCAGCATGTTTAATCCTCCATCTATCGTTACCATCAGTAATCTAATATTCACACATCATTCTATACTGGGGCTCACAGTCTATTAATAAAGAAGGGCCATGGGACTAATGGCATATGAATGCACACACACATACACACTCATGTAGAGCCACACACACACACACACACAAATCTGCTGCGATATGAGTCAGTGTGTTTGTGTTCACTCCTTGTTGCCTTGTGTAAAAGTGTCAGTGTCTAATGTGTGTGTGTGTGGATGAGAGATCAGAGCGAAAAAGAGGGATGTTGCTTTGCACAGATTTTCACGGGAAAGAATGCAAGCTGTTGTAAATCATTCCCAAATGTGGAGGTAATGGCTTTCTAAAAAAAACAGGGCCAGGAGCAGAGCAGGAGGAGGGCCCTATCGTACACCAAGGATTAGTAAATACTATTAAGGGGCGTGCCAGGCAACAGAGTTAACAGTCTAACCTCTACACAATCTATCTAGATGTTTAACTTGTAGATATAATTCTACCTATCTTCCTCTGAAAATAAAACCCTTAACCTGCCTGCCTGGAGTGATCTCTGGCCCAGGTTCTACGTTTGGATCCAATGGATCAGTGCCTGGTCAGAGACAGGGGCGTTGTTAATATCCAGGGGTTTGCAACACTGGCTGTTGAGTGTGGTGTTGGTAAGCTGGTATCAAGCTTTCCCAAAGGGGTCACCAATAAATGGGTCTTGGTAAAATAGACACTGTACGTACCATGCACTCTTGTTTGTGACAACATGATCCCACTCTTGTTTGTGACAACATGATCCCTCTTTTTTGTTCTTCCTCTGCATCCACATCCTCCACCTCATGTCTTGTGGGCCCTATCTGCCTGTTTTTACTTCACAACTGCTGTCTGTCTCTCCCTTCCCTTTCAACCCCCCCTCTCTCCATTGACCTCTCTTTCTCCTCTATCTATCCCCCTCTCTCTGTCTCTCTTCTCCCTCTCGTTTCCTCCCTCTCTTTCTGTTCCTCCAGTATCTGTGGTGGAGAGCTGTTTGATTTCATAGCTGAGAAGGAGAACCTGTCAGAGGAGGAGGCCATCGAGTTCCTGAAGCAAATCCTCAAGGGAGTCGGCTTCATGCACAGTAAACACATTGCACACTTTGACCTTAAGGTGAGAGTGACACACTCACACACACACTAATGCACACAAATAGCTAAGATAAAGAGGGGAAGAGGAAGTGGGAAAGATAAAGAGTATACCCGTGTTTTTCTATTTTTTGAAGCAGTGTTTGAGGTATTTTCTGCAGCTGGTTTGGTCCTATGTATACAGCCAGTGTCGGAGAAATTTAGAATGTAAGGTTATATTCTGAAAATACTGGTTCTAGCATTCCTTTGTCAGTAGAGAGCCCTCTCCACACATGACCTATAGATGACACTAGGCTTACGTAAACAAACTGACCTAGGTTGACCATTATCATACTAGAGGTGCAATAAACCTTATCTGTGTTGAGTGAATCATATGGTCAAGCCTAGGGTCAGAGAACTCTGTAAGTTTCCACGTGCACGCGCACTCTGTCTCTGGGATCGATCATATTGACAGCTGATATGCAGGGGAGGAGACTTCTCACCAATAAATGGTCTTACCTGAAGACTTGTGAACCAGACAAACTTTGTAGCACAATGGCGTGTGAGGTTTTTGTCTCCTTGTGGGCCGGCCGCAAGCAATAACGCTTTCTTAAACTTGTTCACCGACTGACTGTGCAATGCTTGATAGATTAATATTTCTGACAGCCAGAGAACATTATGCTGGCAGACAAGACGGTCCCCCACCCCCACATCAAGATTATTGACTTTGGACTGGCCCAACGCCTCACACAGGGAGAAGAATACAAGAGCCTCTGTGGAACTCCACAGTACATTGGTAAGTGGAATGAACTATAGTCAAATACTCCCAGTTTCTTTTAGTGTGTGTGAGAGTGATTGTATGTGTGTGTGTGTGTGATAGTGTGTGTGTGTGTGTTTGTCTGTCCCTGTGTCATAGTTTTAATTTAGCAAGGGCCTTTCGAAACCTGCTGACAATGCGTTGTCATGGAGACATGCAGAGAAGTAGTGGTGTTGGTTATGGACAGGATATTACATCAGAGCCTGTATCTGCTTGCTGGGGGGTAGTGACAGATGTGTCTGGCTAGGTGAGAAGTTTCCACATGCTTGGCAGCAGGCAGGAAATGCTGAGAGAAACCAAGATCGTCACGAGACAAACATTGTCCCAATTGATCAATGCGTTTGCCTGCCTGCTTGTGTTTGACTGCCTGTCAGTTTGAGTTATGTGTATGTCTGTCTGTCTACGCCGGGCAAAAATAATAAGGATTCAACAGTGAAAGCCAAGACACTGAGGAAGTGGCACTGTTCTGTACCTGCACTGTGATGAGCTGAGGTGGAAACCGAGACCATGAATCTATGTCTCTCTCACTCTTTCACTTCCTCTTGTTCCTTTCACAGATATTGTAAAGCACTTGTGTGAGGATGTGCTGACCCCCATCTTGCTCTCTCTCTTCCTCTCTCTTTTGCTCTCGCAGCCCCGGAGGTGATCAACTATGAAGCCCTCAGTGAGGCAGCTGATATGTGGTAACCATTTTACATCTAACACTTCCGTATGCGTATTAATAATTTTTTTATTCTCAATCCAATGTGACTTTGTCAGAGCAGCATTTGATTACAACTCAAAATTCGCTTTATGAATGCGGTGCACTGAGCTTTTTATCTGCTTTCGTTTGCCACAGGAGCATCGGTGTTATAACTTACATATTGTGAGTATGACATGAAAATGGTACATACATCCTATTTGTCCATGTTTTGCTCGCCACATCGTAGCACAAAGCTGGAAAAGACTCTCCTGTGTTGCAGGTTGAGTGGCATGTCCCCATTCCAAGGAGACAAAGACGAGGAGACGCTACGCAACATCGTGGGGATGATCTACGAGTTTGAAGATCAGTATTTCAGCCAAACCAGTGTCATGGCCAAAGACTTTATCGAGAAGCTGCTCATTAAGGACCCAATGTAATCAACCATTCACTCCCATTTTGATGTTATCGGTGGGGTTACAATGTTTTGTTGCTTTGTGAAGAATAGTCCTCCATGCTACAATATGTTCAGCGTGGTAACATGTCACTGTAAAGGGAAAGAGTAATAAGTCAATATTATACTCTTTCACATTTTTCTTTTAGAATATGTTTTGATGTTAGCTTAAAGTAAAGTTGTCTTTCCAACAGAGAGAGAATGACGGCAGATGAATGTTTACTACACCCCTGGATAAAGGTGAGAGAAAAGATCCCCATACACAATACACCAACGTGGACGACATATAGTATTTCAATGAACAGCTGTAAAAAAATATTGTTGCATCAAATGGAAGTTGCATCACAGCCACAGTATAATAACCGCACCACGATCCTCAACTATGTGCTTTCAGCCACTGACGCGCAAACAAGCAGCCAACCGAAGCCGCTCGTCCATCAACATGAAGAATTTCAAGAAGTTCAACGCCAAGAGGAAGTGGAAGGTGAGTCACTGAAGCTGCGCCTCTTTTTGATACCTGTGAAAAAATGTCACTGTTGCCTCAGGGTTCCTCTAAGATACAGCGGGCTGATGCAGGCAGCAGTAGATAAAGCATTTTCTCTCCCTACGGAGTCCCACGGTGTCGATGCGGTGGGACTGAAGGGGATATCAGGGTGCTGCAGCTCCACCACCAGGCATTTGTTGGGACTTCAAAAACAAATTTTTCTTAGTCATCTTTCTCTCTTTGTCCCTCTCTCCCCCGCTCCCTTTCTCTGTAGATGTCTTACAACATGGTGTGGGCTTGCAACAGACTATGTCGCCTGAAGCTGCTTTGTAAGACGAGAGCCCAGGAGGATGATGACATGGTGAGAGGTGGGGTTAACACGCAGGAAAATATAGAGGAATGTCTAGTCTCAGATCACAGTCGCTGTACTGGAATATACTTTTCTGAATCCTCAGGTCAACCATTTTGAGTTGCCAGTATCGTGATTACTTTTTAAATTCAAGTGCATGGTGGTGTTTGAAATCATCTATGTTTTATGTTTTCCTGTTGCTAAAGTGTGGGTGATTATGCGAGTGTGTGTGTTTGTGATGGGAGGTCTCATCCTTATCCCCCCCCTCCCCCACCAGAGAAAGTGTGAGAGTGATCAGGAAGACACAGAGACCAAGCCTGCCTCAATGATTCGCCGAAGACTTAGCAGCAGTTCCTAAAGCCGCCCATCAGAGGTCGCCAAAGCACAAACATGTGCAATGAGGGTCCAGGGGCTGACTTTTAGTACCTCACTTCCTGAAGGGACAGGAGCAAATACTTGTTGTGAGTGATGCACAAAAATCAGCACAGTCATTGAAAATTGCAGGACCTGATTGATTCCTTGTAAAGGTCAATGTGCTGACAGAGTTAGTGTTTGGCTTCAATATACGGAATTGAGATCACATATGAAGGTTGCTGGCTATAGAAACGTTAGAAAAATGCATAGTATTTTGAATTACTTTTGTGTGAGTGTTAACCTCATTATGAATCAAATTACAATGCATAGGATCAAGGCATTTTAGACTGATAAATAAGAAGCATGCTGTTGTCTAGCAATAACTGTAGTTGTAGTAGTACAAGACTACTAGAAGATAGTAAAGGATTGTAGCAATTCAAATATATTGTCAGTCAGTGCCTTTTGAATTGTAACAGATATTTAAGAACAACTAGTAAAAGTATTTAAGTATTTCCTAATGTGAAACCTGTCAGCTAAACCGAATGCCTTACATAAGAACCAAATCCAAACCTGAGATTTGTGTGCCAACCCTTTTGCACTGACTGTGCATTGAAGTGTGAAAGAACGGTGCTGTTATTGTAGCCAAGCCCTCTTTTGGTCCAAAGTAACATTTCTTATGTCAAACTACATCTCACAATCAATCAGGCTTACCTTCATACAATTTTACACAAACCATTCTCAATTTCATAATTTTCTTGAGAGAAACCACACTCGTATTAACCAGTGATGCCTCACAAATGTGTTACAGCCCTAAAACCTCACCTGAAGAACCTTACACAATACAAGTGCGGTGGTTTACACAAAAAGTAATGTTTACCCTGAATAGGAATAGTTAAATGGTTATATATAAGAATAGTTCAAGACAAAATCAATGTATTTATTACACATATGTGAGGTGCAGGTGTCTGTTACACTCAAGTTGAATATCACAGAAGACTGAAAAATGAACACAGAAAATCAAGGGAGTATGGTATCACAATATGGGAGGATACACAATGATTAGCATTTGCAGGCACAGAGAAAGAACAATGTGTGCTAGATAGCTTTTGTTTAGGTCTTTTGATAGAAATGGCCTTGTCGCTCCTTCTATTTTCCTCATTCAAAGTTGCATGACATTATACACTTTGGAAATATTGTGACCTCTGACTTACATTAGTGACACAGGCCTTTCCTAGTCACATCTTACAAAGACCTAACTAATGGCTATGCAGGCATAAGAAAACAGCATAATGACAGTTTATCAATGATACAAGAAACATAATTAATAGATAGGCATACTTCTCTCCTGGACATAACCAAGGGTCATGTGCTCATGAGCTTAGTATTGCAAGGTATAGATCAAACATTGTTTATTATATTCAGAACATTTCAAACAGTGTAAAAGTAATAAAATAATCATTATCTGAAATTGTTGTTAACTGATCAGTGGTTTAAGGACAGACCTCTTCAACCCATACAAATTATTACTTTAACAACCATGACGTCACCCAAGAAATGTAGTCGCACATTTTGTTTCTGCAGAGTATGACAGTGGTATGGTGGCGGTATTCATAACATGTTGTTTACATGTATCTTATACATTTCTTATGTAGCTCTTTTCAACTTTGCTTGAAAAAAGTGTAGTTTCTTTGTTGGGCAAAGGCCAATTAGCTAATTGTCTCATTTTAAATGTGTGTGTGTGTGTGTGTGGGGGGGGGGGGTGGTAAAGCCATAAGTCCCATTGTGTCACTGTTGTGGCTCTGAATGTCCAAGACTGACCAGTATCTGTTTTCATAGTTGTTTGAATTGTGTGACATATAATTAAAGAAAACATAAGCACAAAAAAACTGAGGTTGGTCAAACATCCAACCTACTTTCACGAGTCATCGGTTTCTATTGCACATGTTTGAGATAGGAAATGGGCCTGTGTTTACTCTGGGGATTTGCTGAAAATGAATAGAGTACTAACTATTATACCTGTTTGACAGACTTTGCATAATAATACTTTGACAGTTCACTGGAAAATTTATTTTTGAAGCAGAGGCATTGTTAGACAAAACTCTACTGGGGCACAGGCCCCTATTCATATCCCTTTTTTTTTCTTCCAAGCTTGCTGCGCACAATGCACTACCGGTAGGCTATAGAATCTCCCCTTGCTTAACCCACTATACAACAGTTAAGGGACGCAAGTTTGATATCAGCTTTGGCAGGGATATCAATAGTTAATGTGAGCGCGCACATTTCTTTCGCATTCATTTGAGCGCAAATCCTGTTTTTTTGAGCTTCATGTAATATTGTTTTGATGTTTTAGTCAAAATAAGATATAATTTAGAAACTATCTTTAGTTTTGTAATGTTTTCTTAGCCTACCTCAAGTCTGACTTATGTGCCGAGTCCGACACCTGGGGCCTCATGTATAAAAGATTGCGCAGCTTACATACCAGAATGGAGTACGGCCAAAACTTGAAAAGTACCTACGCACAGAAATATTCACATGTATAAAACCGGTCGTACGCCAGGTCCTGCGCACCTTTTCCCTTTATAAATCACAATCAACGTGAGACTGACCGCACGTGAACGAGCCACTGACCCCGCCTTGCCTCCTCCCATATATGAATTTGCAGATGGCCTATAAATGCGCCCCTGAGGTCATTTCTTTGTCTGAATTACAATGGCTAAACACGCAAAAAGAAAGATTTCACAGACTGTGAGATAGAGGTTCTAACAACTGAGGTGGAAGCGAGAAAATGTGTCCTTGTTCACTTATTTACACATAATCCACGGGATCAATTGAACATCACACTGTGAGTGATTTTTGCCCACCTGTTACTGCGTTTCATCCTTGGGAGGTGGATCTGTGCGTCATGCCTCCTCAGAATCAGAATCAGAATTGAGTTTAATCGCCAAGTAAGTGGTCACAAACAAGGAATTAACTTTGGTGGGAAGGTGCAAACAGTTTATATAAAATAAAAAATAGAATAATATAGAATAAAAATAATACTGAATATGAATATGTTAAAGTGACAGAGTGTATAAGGCAGGGGCAATTCTAGGATCAGACCTTTAGGGGTGCTCAGCCCCCAATGAGAATGTGACATGAATACAGTGCCTTGCAAAAGTGCTAAACCCCCTTGCTAATAACAGGCATGCAAACAGGTCAGGGGTAAAAAAGGTGAGAAGGATACGACAAACCCCAACCCTCTGGTGGTCTGGGGGCATGCTCCCCCGGAAGAAAATGTATTAAATTTGAAAGTTAAACGCATGAATCTGGTGCACTTTGAGAGCAAAATTAAGAGGCTAGATCTATGTAGAATCTGTGCTCTTGTAAACAATGTCATGTTCTTTAACCATAAAGACATTTTTTGTATAGCATACACCATAAAAAACAATTAAACAAACGGATTACCTGTGTTGAACTACTTTAAAAAGCAAAAGTCAAAAGCATCAGTTACTGTAAAGCTAACACACATCCAATAGACATCATTTTTAATATTGTATAAAAATTGTTTCTACTAGATGATGTAAGATGGGTCTGTAAACCTCTCCCCACTCTGCCCCTGATTGGCTGTGAGGTTTAGGCATTAGGAGTGACGATTGGTTCCAGAGCCAGTTGTAAAGTTGGGAAGCACGGGTAAAATGCTGTGTTGGCCACGGCCACGACCCGCCGTGGAGGTGGAGACTAACTAGGTGGAAAGGTGGAGACTAACTAGGTGGGCCTTATGCAAAATATTGAATGAATGAAAAAACTAAGGATGTCCCTTTCTTCATGAACTACCAGCATCAAATGATAATAAACAATAATCATTTTAATTTTTTTATTATTTTTTTTTTTAGGGGTGCTGAGATGAAATTTAGGGGTGCTCAAGCACCCCTAAATTTGCACGCAGCACGGTAAATAATCCGTGCTGCAATATTACAGTTTTTCACAATTGTTAACACACATTTCTCAAAACAATAACGGCTTTCTCAAAACTGCACACACAAAACTGAGGGGGGGGGGGGGGGGTGGTAAAGCCATAAGTCCCATTGTGTCACTGTTGTGGCTCTGAATGTCCAAGACTGACCAGTATCTGTTTTCATAGTTGTTTGAATTGTGTGATATATAATTAAAGAAAACATAAGCACAAAAAAACTGAGGTTGGTCAAACATCCAACCTACTTTCACGAGTCATCGGTTTCTATTGCACATGTTTGAGATAGGAAATGGGCCTGTGTTTACTCTGGGGATTTGCTGAAAATGAATAGAGTACTAACTATTATACCTGTTTGACAGACTTTGCATAATAATACTTTGACAGTTCACTGGAAAATTTATTTTTGAAGCAGAGGCGTTGTTAGACAAAACTCTACTGGGGCACAGGCCCCTATTCATATCCCTTTTTTTTTCTTCCAAGCTTGCTGCGCACAATGCACTACCGGTAGGCTACTAGGCTATAGAATCTCTATAGCCTAGCCAAAACTGAAAACCTCACACACAAAATGCTAAACCTGACACTCCCTTTGCAAGAGGACTCTTTGCCATCAAATCTCTTACCTGTTCACAAAATGCAACTCGTGTTCTCATTTGGTACACACAGCCATATCTTCAAATGACACACACATACCATTCATAACAGTACACACAATAAGCATTTGCTGCACACTACCAAGCATTCACAGCACACAGTAGTGCAAAATTGAAAACACAATTCTAGGAATGGAACACACCATATGAATGACAATGACTCTGGAGAATGAGCCATTTCAACTTTTGTAAAATGTCTCAGTGTAGGCCTAATTTTGTCATAGTCAAACATAAAACAGCACACATATGCGGCAAAAAAAGTTGTATTTCTAAACAGTATAGTACTGTCAACGGGCCTGCTCAACCCATTGCAGCACACAAAGTGATGTTCCCATCACGCTGGCCATCACAACAATGGCGTGCTGGCCAATGACATTTCTGCCCCGGCGCCTCCTCTTTACCAGGTTGAATCCTCATCAATGAATATGTATTCATATAGCTCATTAGCTGTGTCATGCTCCTGGATCCGCTGGAACAGACAGCATGATAATGCAAGTTATAGTATGGACACAGATGGGTCAACACAGTGGGCTACAGTGAGACACTGTAGAAAAGGAACAATATTGGATTACAGGTACAATACATGAATGTGTCAGTGCTGAGTGTATGGGACTTACAAGCACAAACTCTTGCTGTAACTCCTTGATGTGGTCTGTGTTCCGGTCGAATAGGACCCTGTACACTTGTTTCATCCGCATGAATCATCCGCGTGAATCATCCACCACATCAATTATCAAACTTTTATTTGTGGAGGTAATTATGTTTTTTTAATAGGCAACGCCATAGACATATGACAGTAACTGTAGTGGACTTTATTTTGTAATGTTTGGTGAGTTCCGGTAGCCTGGTCCTAACCAGACCATTGTACATTTCATTTGTACAGAGGGTCTGGGATCGCTCCATTGACAAGCGTTAACTTCCTTGAAGGCGGGTACTCTGTTGAAGTTTAAAACTATTGGATCTTCCCAGAGCCACTCTGATCTGCCATAACCAATCGCTAGCGTTCGCCTTAAGGCCATTGCACACTGAGTCCGAAATTCGTGTCCGAAATGTTCGCACGTAAAAAAAAAAAAAAACGACCTTACATTATGTCAATCGCGCTTACACACTGCCTCCGAAACTTTCGTCTGTCAAAAAAAAGTTCGGATCGGGTTAAATTGTCTGTGTTTTTCACATCCATAGCCAGCATTTTCATAGGTTTTTGGGCAATTCAGAGCCACCGAATGTTGAGGCTGACGATTGCGAAAAAACAAAAAGTTCGCACTCAGTGTGCAAGGGCCTAGCCAACGTCTTCACCACTACTGTAACGGAGCTAGCTGCCGTAGCTGGAAAATCAAACTTTTCCCGAACCCCGTGGGGAGGAGGGCCACAACATCATGGCCACCAACAAAACTCAGCAAGGATTGTTCTTGCTCCGGCTTTAACTTATGGATATTTGGCAGCGTTGCCACAACCGACCGAAAAGCTTCGTTCACATCTTTCTCCGCAGGCATTACTGAACTACAACTCAAACTAGTGGACGACATCAACGTCATCGTTCTCAGCCACTCCCTCTGTTCGCTGATTGGACCTACAAAAAAAATGTTTCTGAAAACCGACTAATACACCGAAATCCCAGAACTAGTACAGAAGCAAAATGAAAATTGAGCGGCAGTACGTAGGAGGGCAGAGCCAGGCTACAGTTTCGGCACTTTTCAGTTAGAATTCGCCATGTTACAGAGCCAGACAAGACTATGCAGATGGCCCGCACATTCTCACGTCTGCTCAAAAGTTTGCATGACGGCCCGCACATTCTCACCTCAAGTAGCTACATTTTTATACATCACACCGTGTGCGTGAAAACCAGCGTACGCAACGTTTATACATGAGGCCCCTGGACTTCTGTGTGTCCTGCAGTGGATATTTGGCAAGCTCAGAACTGCACACTGACATGGAATTCTGCGTGCATCGGTTAAACTCTTTTACTTTTTTTTATTTTTTCCGGGATTATCAATCAAAATTAATGCAGTGACTAATAAAGTAAATTGTTAAAACTCAAACTTTTGATTTTACTGGGGCACAGTAGATTTATACTGGGGCACGCAAAAAGGTCTAACTACCCCACTGCATTTTGAAGTATCTCTGAATAGCAAGTTGAAAACAATATTGAGTCTGCAGTTACTCTATGGTTGAGTTTAACATTTAAAGGGTATATGAGTCAAATTAAATATGCCAGAGTATTATCTTTACTATTTATGCACTGATGTCTAGCTTGGCTTTTTTTTGTTGTTAATTTAAAAGGATTTGGAGCAGTTAAAAACCTAAACAAGCAAATGGTGCATGCATAGTTGGCGAAGAAGTCCTGGATCCAGCGAGTCAGCAGCATTCTGTTCGGAGGAGAAGGAGTCAAATGAATAAAGAGCCCTCACACACTGAACATTCCTGAATCTGCCCATGCCTTATCTTCTTCCCTCTCTCTTACCAACTCAAGAGAACCGAGAAGAATCGTTGCCGGAGGACTAGACACACGCTCGCGATAGAACCTAAATACGATTTTTGTATGACTGGTGCGTCATGATAACGCGAAGGAAACGACATATTTAGATTCAAGAGGTAAAGCGCGCAAGCATACAACACTCACTCCGACAAACACATGCGTGTCTTAATAGATAAGCAGAGTGTACTGCAAAGGTCGTACAGGAAGGAGGATATACATTTACGACAACCTCAAATTATCCGAGGGGACCGAGACAATGCTCGTGGGAGTGGCGAAAAGAAAACATCGAGACAAGTACTAAACAGGTTTCCTTGTCAAGATCATGCAACGATCTCACCTGAAGTTTCGGACTTTGGGGGACTGACTTAAACTTCTAAAAGAAGGACATTACAAATGACTGGAAGGGATAAAGTGACATAATACTGCTATATAAGTTCTTTTAACAATAATTAGTATCTTATATATTGTTCTCTATAAAGTTGTAGCCTACCTTAATTGCCTGTGGGAAAGAAAATACGTCCTCGCGTGTCGGTTACAGTATCAGGTGCAGCGGCCACCCAGGTGAGTCACAGGCTAGTAATAATGCTACATTTTCGAGCACAAGGTTTAACCGTCGTGATGTCATTTTTAAGCTTGTGTCTGTTTCATATTAGTTTTTTTTATAAAACACATTATGGTTACGATTTTTTTTTCACACCTACTGCCTGCCGCGCATCTCATCCTGGTCTCATACCTTGCCTTCCAAGTTTGAAACGGCGGCTGTCATCAGAACAGAACGACTAATAACCACACTAATCTTTCATAAAGGTTTTAGTTCTTCTGTCATTTCATGAATGCAAATACGTCTCTACATCATAGCCAGTAGCCTAAAAGGTTAAAATAATAATACATCTGGTGTTCAAACAGTAGGATAGGTAACAAGTAAAGGTTTCCTCATTATCTATAGTCAAGAGTAATAGTCTTTGTAAATCCAGGTCTGGTCAGTACTATAATGTTCCCTTCTGTAGGTAATGATTACAGCAAGGAAAGCTCTTAAAGTGTACCATCTTGAGTACACTTTGGGAAAGAGGTCACAAAACGTCTGTTTTACAGAGCTTGACTTTTATCTTAAGCTACAGCACCTGTTAAAAGTTATATATATTCTACTGAGCTATATGGGAATATGTTTACATATAAGTTCTGTTGATAAACATGTTAAGTAAATAAGTGCTATGTTTTTTTATGGCCAAAATATTATTGAGTTCACTAAGTCATTGATTACTTAATTAAAATGTGCAAAGTGATGTATTCCTGTAGCAGTTTATCACTTTTTGCTGCATTGTTGGCCCCATTCCAGTTTGCTTGCGGAAAGAGAAATCAAGGAAGGTTGTGAAAGAAAACACATGATTCCTCGGAAAGAAACGTGTTTTGCATGTTGTATGATCTTGTCCTGTTTACATTCCTGAACTAAAATGTCTAAGGTCAGATGGAAGGAATGTGAAAAAAAGAGACAAAAGATGGAAGAAGAGAGAGGGATGACAGGAGAGGGGGGGGCGGGGGGTTAAGATATGTAGGTTAAGAACCTTTGGCATTACCTTCAATCTTAAATTGTGCATTCCTGACAGAGAGATGGGATACAACATATGGCAGATGGAACACAGTGAAATGTTCACGAGGCTTGAGGCTTCGGTTTATGGCACATGTACTGTCTATTCTATTAGCTCAGTTTCAGTCCTCAGTTTCAGTCCAATTGAATTCATCAACGTACCCTCACTTTAGCCAGCGTAGCAGCACACGCACACACACGCACACATACATACACACCTGCATTCACTATAATGCACACAACCCTGCATGTGGTGCTATCGTTGGTGCCTATGTGTTGGTGTGGGGCTCTATGAGGGGGTGTGGTCAAGCTGTACCTGGTAGGACTGGACTCTGTGGCAGTGATGTCAGAGTCTCGCTCTAAAATCCCAGACACACTACCCGCTAGGCTGAAGGAATGTGCTCACTGTACAACCTTTCCGGAACTGTGATTCCACTAATTAAAAGTACATAATCACACACAGATAGGCACACTTTTATTATTTTTTATGGATTGATTCACGCTCATGTGTATTCACACACACACACACATGCTCGCTCGATTTTTGCCTTAAATGTCAACCACAGTTTGCTCACCTCGTTCTTCTCTGAGAGAGGGGATGTATAAAAATAAACACATTGCGATCGCTTTGCCTCTCAAACTGTCGCTTTTGTTTTGCACTTCTCATCTCAAGGAACTTCAGTGCTTCTGAAGTTGTCCTGACCGCCCTCCACCACTAGAGAGTGCTGTGACTTCTCCAGTCAATGGGAACAAACCTGCTCTCATTCACATGGTATGGCTGCATCTCTCCTTTAGTTTTTCCATGATGTGATCAAAGTTGTCCAATTTGACGGTCATTGGAGCCAACTATCCTATGTGGTACACAGGACATTCCTATCAATCTTTCACGTGACAGACATTCTGTACTTTGAATGTATTGTAAGATGCTATGTCAACTGTGTCTCTAATACACTGTAGTGGGTATTCAGCATAAGAGACCATGTAATGGAACAATGTGATGTGCATGAATAAAGTTGGTCATATTGAAACAGGATGTTCCCTCTAAAGCATGTGCGTTCCCCTTGTCTGTTTATGTCGACCTTACAATGTTTCGGTTGGTTAAATGGTTAACTTGTACCTCTGTAAAAAATGAAACAAAAGTCTGCCTTTTGTTCCCTGTATTTCTGTCATTCTGTCTCTCTCTGTCTCTCTCTCTCTCTCTCTCCTGCCTCTCTTTCTCTGTAGATGATTGCCACGCCGCCACACTCCCCCCGTATCCCAGAACCCTCGGCCCTCATGGCCGGCCAATGCTTCCGCTGCCCGGCCCCGCCCCCCAGTTCCCCTAGCGAGGGCCATTATCCACGGCGGCCCACCTCCGTGTCCTTCTCATCCCTGGCCACACACACCTTGGAGCCCTTGCGCAGGCACAGCTTCCAGCCAGCGATGGCTGGGTGGAGGCAGAATCGACAGCGCAGGTACAGGCGGAGGCCGTCCTGCGGGACGGTCTGCTTTATTGGTGTCTTATTTGGTAACTCTTGAAGACAAACAAGACACATAGAGACTGACACGGACGAATCGACAGTAGACAGGCGGAGAGAGAAGAGAAAGGAAGAAAATAGCAGAGCAGGGAAAAGCAGAGAGGAGATTAGAAGTAGAAGAAGAGGTGAAGGACGGAACACTGTACCATTTGGACAACTAAAACCTCCAAAAGCAGGAGTAATCAAATTCGGAGAGCTAAGGCGACTTTAAAAGTCTCCATGACTCCTGCAGGATCGGGATCATATACTGTGTGAATACAGTTAACAGAGAGCGAAAGAAAGAGAGGAGAAGAGAGAAAAATAGGAAATAGAAGCAAGGGTGTAGAAAGAAGACAGATCCCAGCTCCCTCAACCCATGTCTCTAGAGGGCTGTGGGAATTTGGGAGTGTGTGGGAGAGGGTTGGAGACACTACGCCCTCCTCCAGCTGATCTGAAGCCTATGCTATTACCACACTTCAGTGGACACAGCAAAGCCAATAAAGAGGACAAACTGAGCCAGGATCAGTGATTAGAGCCAGTAATGCACTCCTCACTAGCCAGCCACTGTTGTTACCATCTCTAAACATTCCTCCCTTAACTGCACAGGGCATGTTATCTCTGCTGTTTTAGCTGGCCCCCTGCTCCTCCTCTCGTTCACTAATCTTCCCGTCCTCTGTCAAGCCTCTGGCATCTATTTTATAAATCATGGCAAGACGTACAGTCTCTTCCTGTTGTGAGTCTCTCTCTCTCTCTCTCTCTCTCTCTCTCTCTCTCTCTCTCTCTCTCTCTCTCTCTCTCTCTCTCTCTCTCTCTCTCTCTCTCTCTCTCTCTTCCCTCTCCCTCTCCCAACGTGCTGACCAACTGGATAGGAAGAGAGTGAACAAAAAGAGAAATGAGAGTTCAAAGTGAACAGAACACCCTGGCTTATCAGGAGTGGGAAGTGAAATCGCTGCTGCGTAGCGTAAGTAAACAGGGTTCATGACTGAATCACAACAGAACTGGAGCTTATTTTGACTGCTACCGTGTAAGAAGTGTAACTTACTGTATGAACAAACATAGTCTCACACACACATACACACACACACACACGCCTGGCTTTGTTCCTCTGTGTCTCTGTTGTCTTCAGTGACAGTGACTGAGTGCTGCTCGGTTATCTCTCTACTCAGCTCTGCTCAGCTGTGACATATTAAAGCAATGCCCCCCCCCCTCTCTTTCAAATGTTGTATTTCCAAGTAGCTCTGGCTGTCCTCCTTCTTTCCCTCTTCCTGCGTCCTTTCTCGTCTCTTCTCTTTTTACTCTTTTCCCCTTTCCCTCTTTCTCACGCCCACTTTGTTGTTCCTTTCTTTTCTCTCTGTCTCCCTCTCTCTCTCTCTCTCTCTCTCTCTTTCTCGCTCTCTCTTTAAGTCTGTCTCACTCTCTCTGTATCCTCTCTCTGTCTCACTCTATCTCTCTGTATGTATCTCTCTCTCTGTGTATGTCTGTCTCTCTCTGTCTCACTCTCTTTATGTCTCTCTCTCTCTCTTTGTCTCTCTCTCTGTGTATGTTTCTCTCTCTTGGTCTCTCTCTCTGTCTCTCTCTCTGACCCCCCAGTATGAGTCTGGAGGACTTGGATCCAGAGGAGATGGAGATGGTTCTCTTCGGGGCCCTGGGGGGTCCAGTCTCCAGGGGGGGGCGGGATCTTCGCAGAACCCCCATCACCGCCTTCGGCCAGCGACTGGACAACCTGCTGTCACTCACCGAGGAGGAGGCGAGCTCAGAGTCCCAGCTCTTCTCCTCATTGGAGGTAAGGCCGGGTCTAGACGTGTATTGATTCAGAAGGAAGTCAGTTACATTAGGCTGCCTATAACTCTGATTATTCATGTGTGGTCAGTTTATCTTTGGTTGGTACTGGAACCTTTTTATGGGTTCATTGAGGATTTAAAATAAATCAGTTAAAATAAAAAGTTGGATAGCAGTTCTATGCATGACTTGTTTTAGTCCCTTGTCCATTACTCTGTAATGGACTGTTGTGTAAACGTTCTTGTATAAATTGATAGAAAAAGGCTTTTAGCAGTCCCATGCACACAGAGGCCCCCAGAGATACAGTGTACAGTCAGAAACACAATTACACACTCTGGCACCATGATGTTTTTTGCAAATGAACTAAAGCTGATACACCCTCACTGATTCTCTTGTTCCTCTCACTGAACAAACACACATGCACACACACACAAAACCCTCATTCACTGATACACTCCTCTCCCATACTCTCAAGTCTCTGTCTCCAAAACACACACACACACACACACACTCCGGCTCACACACTAACGCCCTTGTCTCTTGGTGTCTCAGGAGTCTCATCTGCAGGGCTTTACTGCCTCTGCCCCCTCTCTGTGTGCCAGTCTCAGCCAGCTCCAGCTCTCCAACACCAGCCTACACCCTCACACACACCCTCAGCACCACCAACACGACCAGCAGCAGCAGCGCCATCGCTCAAGTTCCAATGCCAGTTCCTACTCCAGCAACAACCATCACTACCAGGGTAGTACAGTAGGAGATGTCACTTCATTCTGTGTGTGTGTGATTTAAAAAAAATCTTCATATTTATTTATTTTTTGTGACGGTGTGTGTGCATGCAGTTCATAATTTAGTGTGTGCATGTGTCTGGGTGTGTATTTCTCCATTTCTCTCTTGCTACGTGTATGCATGTGTGTATGTGTGTGTGCACGTTGCTATGCGGAAGCCTCCTTCCTGTGTTTGTTCTCTTAGGACTGCTGTTGTCGCTCACCCTCCCACAGAAGGAGCAGTGTTCTCAAGCTCTCTCCTCCTCTCCCTCTATCCCTCCATTTATTGGCCCCTCTCATGCTATTACACTCTCTGATAACACCCTTCATTCTACGGCATTCACAGGGACCACATGGCCATTTTCCGCGACCACAACTTTTTTGGTAACTTTCTATCCATCCGTCTTCTCTTTCCTCATTTGTGAAGCTCTCGTAACAGTCGCTTGGGACTAGTTCTTTTTTTTATTTGCCGTCTGGCTCGTCAGGATATCATCAGATGATACAACGCGTCAGGCCACCAGTCTAGACACGGTGTGCATTTGACGCCTTACACGGTAGGATGTACAGAGCTGTTAAACTAGACCTGTTTCCGTAAAGGGATGAATGCGTCGGTGCGTGCGGTGATTATCTCTGCCCCTGACAGCGCTGAGATGACTCACGTTGGTTCCACTCTCTCCCCCCGTGTAGAATCATCTCTGACGTCTAAATTTGGAGGCTCCACACAAAGGTAAGTTTGAATTTACGGTTTCACCATAGTGTGACAGTTTACAAACCTGTAGAATATCGTCATGAAGTGTTGATTAAAGATTTCAAAAATTGACACTTCCCTAGACTGTCAGCTGAGCTGTGAGGAAACTTTTCAGTTCTCCTCTCCTGTCTTCTCCTCCTCCTCTCCTCTCCTCTCCTATCTTCTCCTATCTTCTCCTCTCCTCTCTTCTCCTATCTTCTCCTATCTTCTCCTCTCCTCTCCTCTCCTATCTTCTCCTCTCTTCTCCTCTCCTCTCCTCCCCTCTCCTCTCCTCCCGTCTCCTCTCCTCTCCTCTCTCAGTGTGGATGCAGAGCTGGGTGAGCTGTATACGAGAGAGAAGACGGAGTGTCCAGGCGGAGAGAGGGAGTGGAAGAGGCGGGGGGAGGAGAGGAGGACGGAGGGAGCAAGGGGGGTTCCCCCCGGGGAGGACAAGGGGGAGAAGACAAGCTCACTGGGACGCACCTTCAGCTTCCTGCTCAAGATGGCCGGGCCCCGCAAGGTAGGACTGTGTGTGTCTACGCACATTATCCTCTTCCACGTTAGACTAGAGTGCAGTGTGTTTGTGCAGTGGAGACAGTCAGGACAGTGACCGTTTGCCCTTCTCTGTCCCTGATGACAAAGAGATAGAAGTTGGCCAGGGACCAGGCACGAACTTCCTCTCTCCTATACAGTGTTGACTCTCAGACAGGAAGTGAATCTCTCTCTATTCAGATCTATTTGCATTAGCAGTGAGCCACCCACTCACCACAAACAGGGCAAAGGCTTCACTCTCACAAATGTATTCATATTCAAACTTCGACACACATTTGTCTGTTTCATAGTACAACCTTTGATTGGGTAAGGGAAAGGCTGATAATAATAACATGAGCTAGGCTCTAAACTCTTTTGGTTGACCCTCTGGAGAATCATTACCATGATTTATACCTTCAAAACCAGCCTTCACTATGAAAGCAAGTTTCTGCGCTGTTTGAATGTACAATAATACTGAAATACTGCGAGGCTGAGACGGATTGCATTTGCTTCTGTGCCTGTGTAATTGCCTGGTTTATACTGCAGAGGGAGACTCTATCCTGTGTTTTGGACACATTTGCGTTGAATAGTTACAAAATATGCGATGAGAGCCCTATGTTGAATTTGGTTTCAACAAAAAAATATTTCGCAACAAAAAACGTTTAAGGGCCCAATGTTTTCTTCTTTGTGTTTGAATGAGCTTCATTAGCCGTCTGTCAATAAGGAAAATGTAAATGTCTGAACATGGCATTGCTTCATTCTCTGTTTTACTGCTGTTAGCAAAACCTATTTCCGGTAATTGATTAGGTATTAATGAATATTTCATTAATTCATTAATTTATTAATAGGAAACAGGCTGTGTCAGTGTCAAACAGACAGCTGCTGCTAATGAATCACTGTGATGTAATTTACAGTTGGAACTAAAGGGGCCTGGGTTGCTAGGTTCCACAGCGGTGCCTCTTGTCTTTGGTGGGTTGGCAGTTTGTTGCCACCATTTCTACTGATAAGGCCTGTGATGGCGGGATATTTATGTAATGACATCATCGCATTGAAGGGGCTGTTGGAGTTAAATTGCAGAACCGCCTATTTTGGGGTTGTGACAGCATCCATCCTGTGTGTGTATCTAACTGAGTGTATCTGTGTGTGTGTGTGCGTGTGTACAATACGCATGTGGTAGAAGTACACACCCTTGCGACTGTGTCTTTAATGGTCAAAAGGAAACCACTGAATCTTCACTCAGAAAAGTTTACCACAGCTAGTAAGAGAGAACAATAAGAGAGAACCCATGCAGGAGCAGTTTTCTCTTGAACTTGTACGCTGTCACCTCAGAATTGCTCGTAAACGTCGCCTGTGTGAATACTAGCATGACACAACAGAATAATTTTCCTAGTTTCTCACATGCTGTAGAAATCTCCACAGATGGTGTGGAGCGTGTGCACTGCTGGGGAGCTGGGCTGTTGAAGCACAGACCACTGAGAACTATCTCTTTCCCCAATATTACAACATATACTTAACATAAACACATGACTTATTTTTTATATGATGGAAAAGGGAGTGCCCAATGTTACTGCCAGGGTAAGATTAACCAACTGTGTGTGCGTATGTTAATGTGTGTGTGTGTGGGTGTGTGCGTGCGTGTAACAGAGGCAGATAGTCAGCTGAAAGAGCAAACCCATCTGGATAACATGTGTTCCAGGTTGACGTGTTTTTGTGTTCGATTTCGAGAAACGATTTACTGTGCATCTGCAAGTACAGTTTGTGTCTCTGTGTGTATATGAGCACATTTATGTGCGTGTCTCTGTGAAAGTACTCGCCGGTTTTACACAAAATAAAAAACCTTCATTGGCCACTTAACAAGTCTTGGCCAAAGTTTAGCCTTCACCCCACTATTTTCCTTTCATCCCTTCCTTCCCTTCCTACTTTCCCTCCCTCTCTGCTCCACTCTCACTCTTTCCCAGCTGGATAGTTGCTTTGCCGGGTGGCAGGATTGCATCAGCAAACCCGGCTTTTCTCCTCCGTTCAGCCCCCCATCCCCCCATCCCCCCTCTCTCTCCATCACTCCACCTCCCACTCCTCCCATCGTCCGTCTCAATCCCACCCCCATTCTCTCCCTCGCTTTCTACCATCCCTTCTCCTCTTCCCACCCTTTGGCTTTCATGGTGTTCCCAGCCAGTCTCTTCCTCCTCCTCCACTCTCGCTGTGTTTTCATACATCGTACAGGTGGGTTAAAGGGCGGAGAGCCCCGCTTCTCTCTGAAACTCATTCAAATATCTTTATTGGCAAGTATGACTTGTGAATAAATATTTATGTATATCATCCATCCATCCATCCCTCCATCCATCCATTTATAAGAGTAAACAACTTTTATTGACAGAGCTTGCTCTCAGGTGGAAAAAGTCACTATCTTTCTCTCCTTCTTTCTAAATTTCCACTCCCTCATGTATTAGCGAGCCATGTATTAGCAGGGGATATTACAGTCATAAAAGATGAGCAAGGAAGCCCAGAGAATATGAACAAGGTAGATGCGCCTGGCCTCACCAACGTTGTCTCCCTCCATCCCTTCACGTCCTCTCTCATCGACATCCACCCTCTGCTCTGCCTCGGGCCTCTGTCTTCCGTTCTACTCTTGTTCGTTCGTTGGTTTCTCCTTAGTTTCCATCCCAACATCTTCAGGAGCTGGGCCAGTTTTGTTTTGTTGGGTTTTTCTGTGAGACTCTCTAGACCTCTCTATGTCCTCTCCCTGTCCCCTCCCGGAAAACGTTTGTGCTTTTTCACAGTCTCTCATTTCTCATGTCTTTCTCATCTGCAGGCCTCACAAACACACCCTCCTTTTATTGGTCAATGAGAACACGTCAATGAGACGTGGTTGTTGTCTCCTTTACAATGTCCCTTCACTGAATTGATGTGTGGGAGTGTTACCTTTGTGTTACCCTCTTCATCTTTCACATCATATCGAGCATATGGAGTAATTAACCTGAATTGATGGACACACACACACACGGACACACGGACACATACAAACACACACACACGCCGCATGTTTATTGTTTAGGTCCCGGAAAACAATTGACAGCTATACAAAAGGAACCTCATGTGTTTCCCCAGAGTTGTAGCTACAGTGACAGAATAATGTCAACAGAGGACTTAACCTTGTGTGAGCTCTGTGAAGCACAAACATGTAAGTCATGTCATGTGAACTAGTACAATGCCAAACATTGTAAATGCATTGAAAACGGCTTGTCAGGAGCTGAAAAGCACTTTAAAGCAATACAAGAATGAAAGTCTCAAAACTCAGAATCAAATGGCTAAATCTTGTCAAGTAGCATGGATTCGGTGATTTCCAGTTGATTTGAGTCAGTGTGGACTGTTTTAGGATCAATGTTTCAGACCAGGCTTTGGGGAAAAAAGCACAATCTTGAGGGTTGCTGAGAAAGTGCCACTTCTGGATATTTTTTGCCAAGGAATGTCAATGTTCTTGGTTTTGAAGGCTAAAAACAGCTATTGACAGTGCTAGTTTGGTAGCAGCAACTGGCACTTTAGGGAAAAACTGATTGCATACAAGCTGAGGAAGAACCAGTAAACAAACCAACAGATCGAGGCGATCAGAGGAACAATGGTATGTGCGTTTGGGGGAATCACTCGGCGTGAAGACACATGTCAAACAAAGGTTAATGGTTTTGCACTGAAACTGAAATCATGTTGAAGTGATTGTTTTTTGGTGTCTGTTATTTAGGTTGCATGTCTGCTCTCTAAAGCCCTGTTATTTGTATCAAAGCAGGACACAGGAAGCAGAAAAAGGATGGATGACTGATAATACTGAGAAAGGGAGGGGACAGAGTGCGGCGGGGGGGGGGGGTGATGGAGGGAGTTGCAGTAGAAAGGAAAGAAAGCAGACCAAATTAGGGGGAGTGAGGAAACAAAAAAGAATGAAACAAATGGAAAAAAACACGTGTGCCTAGAAACAGAGCAGAATTAGTAGTGCCAGAGAAGTGGAAAGGTGTTGAGCGAAGGAAGATTGAGGGGATGAAAAGGTAAAGTTGAAGGGACACTGTTCTGTTAGAAACTCTTTTTGGAGAATGCCATAAACACACATAGTGCTCTACAGAGTGTGTTTTGGTAGTGGCGGTACAAGGACTCAGTCTAGGGCGTTTCCACTCTTTTATGTCTCTAAATTTAGCCAAGGCCTCTCTAAAGTACCTCCAAGGACAACCTCCATCTTCTCCGTCGCTCTCTCAATTAACGCCAATACTTACAGACTTCTATCTATCCACATTCTGCAGTTTCCATCCTCTGAACATACATTATCTCTAACATACATAATCACTGAATTTAACTGATAACTGATGTCGCTTGAAAGTGAGGAGTTATCAATTTAGGTCAACAAAGCAGCCTTATTCACACATAGCGCGGCATGTCATAGTCGCACTTTTTCCCATATTTCTACAACAATATTTTTTTGACAAGCGCACTGTCCCGAAAGGTGTGTTTAAAATATTTTAGCCAAAAACCTTATTGGCTCTTGGCCACGTCTACCTATCTAATGGGCAGTGTCATAGCAGAACAGTGATTTGTGGTTGGCCAAAAGTATGAAAAAAGGCTTTCTGATATTGAATATCCCGCCTTCGGAGGCGTGGCTTCAGAGTTCCCTCCTCCTACCGAGACTGCTGAGAAAAAAAATCTGCAAGATGTTTAGTTGTTCATCCAGACGCACGCACCGACATATGGAGAAAAGTTAACGGATTTCTATTCCATGCGGTATTTTATAACAACCTATCCTTCTGGAAATAACGAACCAGGATTTCTTTCTTATCCAAACTGACCAGGAGAAAGACTTAAAGGAGTGAGAGAGGATAAAATAACTGATTTTAATTTGAGGATCAATTTTCCGTTGATCCAGCCACTCGGTATGTCCCGTGTCACTGAGCCGCTGCCAAAAACGCGACAAGAGAGAATGAAAGAGATAAATTTACGGGTGAGTTAAAATCTGCAAGCTCAAGCATATATTTTTCAGCGGGCTATTGATTTATTGACATAGTCAATTAAAGTAGTCCGAATGTCTTCAAGTTGCTTAAACTGAAAGGCTATGAATTATTCACAATATGTAGTCAAGAAATGGAAGGTATAATGTAAATGCCAAATTCCTCGCATATCAATGCTCGTATAAGTGCTTTTTACTGTAATGCAAGTTGGGAAACCCCTCTAGACGAATGTCTGGTAGAGCTTAAAGGAAACGTGGTGCTCTCCTTGTGTTACTTTGTTTCTTCTGTAAAACATAATAAAGTGGATTGACGTTTCCCATTGGTTGTTGGTTGTAAATGTTAGCTAATTGATTATTTTCATGAGTCTGGACACAACTTATTTCTAGGGTTATTATGATAATTGCATTGTGCGGAACAGTAGCCAAGGCTTGGAGCCCCGAACACGTTGTCGGCATAGAGGGAAATCGCTTGGGGGAGGGGGATAAACCGTCTGCGTGTGTGGTGCGTGTGTGTGTGTATGTCTGTTTGTTTTGTGCAGCACTGTTGCTGTTATGTGTTTTTACACAATTATGTGAAACTGAAGCTTCACTTTTGGTTTGTTTTATTCCAACCACTGCAGGTTAGACTGCTTGATCATATATCCATAACATACATATATATTTTTTGAATGCAGCATGCTATAACTGTATATATAGTTTCATTTTCAGAAGTTTGTATTCACTAAAGTAAGTCAGACCTAAGTTTGAATGTTTACCCTATATAAAAGTATGTTATAGTGCCTATATTGGTCCTGTTAGGGGTGTCCATGATGGAACTGCGATGTTAACAAAATCTCAATTAAACATGAATCAATGATTGAGAACATTTTCTTTTCTTCCGTGTCTCTACCAATACACCAAAGTACACTCCACACCCTCTCTATCTCTTCACCTTGATTACTGCTAGTTTTTATGGGTAAGATACACAGCTTATGCCGGTTAAATATGATGCACCACATTTATTGTTATCTCTGACAAACAGGTAGATTGAATCTACATACTTCCTCCTTTCTATGAATAGTGCATTGTGTTAGTGATGTGTCAGTGGGAGTGTGTTGATGGTAGCCTGTGTTTATACTGATACCATATCATGGCGCTGTGTGTTTTTGCTGATTGAAGTTCAGAGTTTAGATACACGCAGAAGTGTACTGTTCCTATGGCGACACAACGGACAACACTCCAAATGTGCTTGTGTGTCACTTCAGCAGCTGCATCTCATGCACGACTGCATGAGAAGTCTTGACGGTGGAGGAAGTGAAGTTTTGAATGTGCCATCGATCTAATTAGCAATTTGTGTGATCATGTGCGAGTGTAATTTGATCCAGAAAGCCAACAGTGGTTCATTTTCCTGGGAGGAGATTGTGGTGACTTCATTTGCAGTGTTTTAAGTTGATTTAGATTCACGTTTGATACACGGTCAGTTTTTAAATGAATATGTGTGCATCTGTGTGAAAATATTGTGCAAGTGCTTGTCCTTCTGTGTTGTCAGAGGAAGTAAGTGTGGGCGTGTGTGTTAGGGCAAAGGGGGTTGATGCACACAGTGAGTCAGGAAGGTCAGTTACTGTAGACTTTGTGTGGGTGCATGTGTGTTCAACTTTTGGAATGCTGCCGTTTGGTCAATGGCTAATTTAGCATTCCAGTGCCATGACCCCCACCCATTCTAGAACAAGCAAATGTGAATTGCCATCACCAGCTCTCTGTATTCGCACACACACACACGCATGCCAGCAAATATGTCTGGTGGAGAAGAATGAGGGCTGGCATGTCTATAGTCACACGGAGTCTCATGCCAAGACTAACTCTCAGAGCCCGATAGTCGCATATGAAATACACCAGGGCTCAGTGTCAAAACACACTAAGACCTACAAACACACACCACATACACCCAGTTTCTTCCATTTGCAATTTCACATCAATGTATTACAAAGTCGACAGCTAACATGCTACTGCTGTCATTTGGACTTCTGAGTTCATGTTCTGCATGTTTATATCAGTATAAAAAAGGAACCAAACTGAAGACCCTGTTCATGTTTAGACTGGCAAATATTTTGCCATTTCGCAATTTCTTTAAGTGCACACACACACACACACACACACACACACACACACACACACACACTGAGGCACACACTTAAACCCCCCTCTTTTTCTGAAGGGTTGCATTACTGTTGAGTGGAGCTGGGGGTCCCTAGTACAGTTGCCCGTTAGTGGGGCCAATGTGGGGCAGGACAGAGCAGGGATCGTGACATATAGCCCTAGGGAAGGTGATGGTGAGGGAGGAAGAGGGACGGGAGAAAGAGGGTGACAGAAATGGGCATTGAAACATAATGGGGAAAAGGGGGAGAGTAAGGGATAGGAGATGAAAAATATATATTCTGTGTGTGCATGTGTGTGTGAGGGAGAGAACTTAGTTTATTCTTTGTACCAGTTGGGAATGTCTCTGGATATTTGTCTTTCCCACAGTGGCTGTCTCATAGAGTCTCTGTCTGTGTAGATTCACTTAAAACACTTTGCATTGAAGTTGTATATTGCTCAAGTTAGTTTGGATATTTATTTTAAGGGGTCACCCAAAGTTCAGTGCTCTGAACCATGTTTTTATCCCCAATTCCCCTTAAGGCTGGAAATGAAAATAAAACCAAACAAATATTTGTACTTACAGTTCTCATTAGTGTGGAGCACGTAAGCATGTGTATACACACTCTAAATGACTGCTGTTTGAGTAGGTTAGAAGTGTGAGTCAATACCTATTTGTCACATCAAGTAATGTTTGTGCGGAGGGAGAATGGGTGGGCAAAAGGCAGGGGCGATCATTTAGTTGTATATTACTTTGAGGCAGGCGAGCAAATGTGTTTTAACGTGTGGGAGTGTGTGTTTGATCAACCTTTTGTACACTGATCATGTGCTCCAGTGGATGGAGCCTCCAGGAACAATAGCTAAGAGTCCAAATGGAAGATGTACTACTTGTGCGTACACAACTCACAACTACACACACACACGCTCACACACACACCCACACAGTAGTCTTGAAGGCCACCAAAAAAAGCTCTTCAGTCTGCCTCCAAAACAAGGCCGTAAACTGAAGTCTTAATTAAACCCAAAGGACATTTTAACCACATTGCTTGCACTTTGACCCACTCCCATGACTCCTGACCCCTGACCTGCACCCCCCTCTACCCTACAGTTCACAAAGACTGCTGACAGAAATCATAGAAAGAGTCGTCAGAGACCACAACGTCCAACGTCTTTCAAACAGTGATTCAATATACTTAAATCTGGCACCAACAATAGCTAGTTTGACTTTATAACACCATCATCGCCGTGGTCTTTGTTCTCAGTATGTGTGACAAAGTGATGCCTCTAGAAACCCATGACGAAACCTTTAAACTAAAATGACAAGACCTGTTTCCATCACCTGTGGGTGGTTAATACTGAGCTTACCTCAAGGCCAGCTGCACACGAGAGATAGAAAACAGGGAGAGAAAAGAAGAGAGGGAGAGAAAAGGAGAGGGAAAGAGAGTATGAGACAAAAAGGGAAAGAGAGAGGGAGAGAGAGGCTATTCTTTAGAACAGCTTTAAAGTGGACATGCGTCACACGTCTGCAGGCACGGAGGAAGGCAAATTAATAGGCCTGAGCCCCTCAAGTCATGTGACAACACTGAGACAAGAGGAGAGACAGAAGAACAGGAGGGTAAAGGGCGAAGAAAGAGAGGGAATGAAGAGAATGAGACAGGGCTGGGAGGGACAAGGGAGAAGGGGGGTGAGAAAAGAGGGTGAAGGGGGATTAATGAAATGAAGCGAGATTTGCAGGAACTAAGGGCTCTGGACCTTGGTTGGTAACCTGCTCACAATAGGTTAATGAAGAATGATGCTAAACTGTTTGTGAAGTAAAAAAGAAACAGACATAGAAAGTTGTGGATTAACGAAGAAGGAAAGACATGAAGAGAAAAACATTTGATGACACCACTGGGGTGGAATTCCATAACCGTAATTACTTCAACCCCATACTTCATCTAAGATAGCAAAAGCCAATATCAATAAACAATGGCTGTCTTTGTGTTGGGTAAGGGAACAACCCTGGGATCCACCATCCTCCATCTTGAGCCAGACCGATAGGCTTAAGCAATAAACCCTGTGTAGGCAGTACGTTCCATCAATAGTTTTTTACTGCTCAGCATGAACTTGAACTTGCTTGCCTTCCTCTGCCCCCCTCCCTCCACCTGCTCTCCCTGCTACATGGACTGTTACTCTTTCCAGCGATATCCCTTTTCTATTTCACCCTCTCTCCTTCACACACGGTCGCAGTCTCCTTCTCTGCTGGCCGCGTCAGGCCCGCCTACGTTCTTTCTGTCGAGGCGACGTCACTGTGGGGTTTTTCTGTCTTGTGTCCCCACCACAATGTCTCTTGTGAAGTTGGTAACTGGAGACGTGTGAGAGGGGGAAGAGAACGAGCGTCAAAGGGTGTGGGGGGGGGGGGGAGGAGGGAGGTGTGTGCAGAGAACACAGGTGATGCGTTGGGGGGGGAAAGTCACTTGCAGCAGAGTTTTTATTTTTAAATACACACACACACACACACACACAGACTGGCACACACACACACAGGTAAATGATGCATGTTAAAAACCACACACGGCACTCCAAACAGTGTGGTGGGAGATGTTTTAGGGGCTGTTTTGGGTGGTGTTAGGGGCTGTTTTGGGTGGTGTTAGGGGCTGTTTTGGGTGGTGTTAGGGTTGGATAAACAGTACGTGCCCCCACACACTCTTCCAACACCCAACAGAGACATAACCACACACACATGGACACACAACCTCTCACTTAATCAGTGTCAACAGAACACACTCTCACACACCCCACCCCCATCTACCATTTCCCTAACGCACACACACACACACCGGTGTGCCACTGCACCTGTGTAAACAGGGCTCGGTTTTAGAGGGCTGTAAAAACGCTCTTTTCAGTCAATGTGTTCGCCACACAGCAGCTGACGAGGCCAGTAGGGGGATGGACAGATCACAAAAGGAGAAAGGGGGTAAAAAAAGAGGTGGAGAATAGAATACTGAGCAAGAAGGAGAGAAAGTAACTGCACCAAAATGGGAGGATGAAGTACAGATGAAGGGGGAAAGAGATGTGGAAGGAAATAGATGGGGTAGAGCGAGACAGAGTTCAGGTCCCACAAGTGAGTTGGAGGAAACGAAAGAGGGAGTGAGGACGAGGAAAGACGGGAGAGGAGGGGAGAGGGTAAGAGAGGGATTAGTGGTGACCAGACAGTAAGGTAAGAACAAAGAGAGAAAAAAAATTGATACAACCTATTAAAAGTCTTTCAGGTCAGTGCATTTGATGAAAGGAATCAGGAGTACTTAGTGTCATTGTATCCGTTTGAACTCGGACCTTTTAGCAGTCACAACCAGGAAAGTGTATCTGTGTGTGTGTGTACGTATGGTTGATAGACTGGCAGACTGACTGGGTCATTGGGTTTAATCAGGGTGTGTTTGTTTTAGGGAGCCCTCTGAGGTCACTTCCTGTGAGTCTGGTTTTAGTCACTTTGGCACCTGCCGAATCTCTCAAGCCAGCTTACCGCTAGTTGGGGGTTTCACAAAGAATTCCTATAATAACACAAAACCCACCACCTACATAAACTGTGAACAGCTACCGTAACAAAGATAATGCCTCTACCAAAGCAGACATCTACCTTCCTTTTAAATAGAATAAATGACTGGGAAAGCAATGTCAAGAGTATATTATAGCCTAACTGTCATCCAAAATGTGTGTATCTCTATAGTTAAGTGTGCTTGTTAGTGGGTCAATGTAAGAGAGGGGGTTAAGACTTCTCTAACATATCCTCTATCTCTCTCTCCGACACTTAATCCCAACAAATCCCAACAAATAACATATTCTTTGGTGGATCTGTCTATTCAGAGAGCCACAACACAGTGCGTGGATCAGGTAGAAACATTATTATGACACCATGTAGAAAAGACTGGTAATTTAAAGGGGTGGTTGAGGCCTGCCTCCCCAGGTGGCCGTTATCCGTCCAGACAGCCAGAAGGAACTTGGCTTGCCTTGACTCCTTCCTTCACCCCTCCTCCGAAGTACCTGACCGAGACAGTGAGGGCTGTGTGTATACGGCCCTGTTATTCTGGGTTTGGAGGGACGCACTTTAACTCACGGTTCTGTGGCAACATCGGTGAAACATTAGTGGCCTTTTTGCTACTTTGCTGTAGATCTGGTCTTTGTACGATGTGTGTGTGCATTAAAAAAAACTTAAAAACTCGTACTTTACGGTTTCATTTGGACTGCATCAGAGTCAAAGTTCTGTGCGCATTTGGCTGGAAGAAGGCCTTGGAAATAATTGTAACAGAAATCCAGGAATGTGGCATCATGCTGTGCATTAACTCCCTAATTATTGTCTCTGTTCCTGCCTCTCTGTGCCTGTACCTTTTTGTCAGGATTATGTGTGTCTGTGCGTGTGTAATTGTGTCTATGTGTGTCCATGTTGTGTGTGTGTGTGTGTGTATGCGTCTGTGTGTGTGTGGGCGTGTAGTTGTACCCTGATTTTATTAATTAGTGGGCCCATGGGACAGCCTGAGTGGGCTTGCTAACGAGGGGGGGGTATCCATTTGGTTTCCCACAAAGCTGTGTGTGTGTGGGCGCGCTTCACATCAAGGTCAACCTGTACTGAGCCTCATGATGGATGCCCCATCTGTCTCTCATAGTCTGTTCACCCACAACAAATGTATGGACACCTTCAAACAATTATTATGCCTCCTTTCCCAGTTGGCACACACATACGTAGGAACACAATAACAGTATTTAGGCGTGGACTGTCTTTTATTTTTTTGCTCCCACACGCAAAGCACACCCACCCAGACAGAGACGAACCGCAAATCCTCACAGAGCAGGTATTTTGTAGATGGATTTTGTAACCTTCAGGTCTGAGGTTTGAACATGCACGGTGGTTGCGCTGTCCTCATTGTCTCTCGTTTCACCGTTTTTCTTTGTGCTCCAGGAAGGGCCTTCTCATCTTTTGTTCAGACGTCAATACATGGTGAAATCAAGTTACCTGTAGTGGGGCCCCCACGCTCTCTCGTCACGTAATCTCTCAATCCTCTTTTGTCTGGTAGCCACATCTTAGCCACATCTCTCCCTCTCCCTCTCCCTCTCTCTCTCTCTCTCTCTCTCTCTCTCTCTCTCTCTCTCTCTCTCTCTCTCTCTCTCTCTCTCTCTCTCTCTCTCTCTCTCTCTCTCTCTCTCTCTCTCTCTCTCTCTCTCTCTCTCTCTCTCTCTCTCTCTCTCTCTCTCTTTCCCTCTCTCTTTTTCTCTCTGGGGTCCTTTCTCTTCCCCCTGTATCCATTTCTCCATCTGTCTGCTTTTTCTTTTACCTTCCCTAGTCTCCTCCCCTTGTTCACCCCAGGCTTTTTCAGTCTGTTGCACTGAAAGGTCTCGAGGGTGTCTTCCCCAGTCTCTATCTTTCAGAGATATTTCTCTATTAACCTCCCTCCCTCCCTCCCCCACCATCTCAATCTCTTTCCCCATTCAGTTTTCGAATGATATGTTACCATACACGCATTCAATGCACAGTCCTGTAGTTTGAGATCAGACAGCAGTTGCCCTGGTTGTGGGCTGTGACATCATCAAGCTGTGCCCGGCTGCCTGGATTCACCACTTATTCATGTAGTCCACCCCCTGTATTCTGGCTTTCTGTTTTGCTGCAACCCTCGGAAGTGTGAGAACTAGCAATATTGTTTTATTGCCAATTGACTGGGCATTCCAAAGATAACGTGTGGTGTGTTCCTAGTTCTTGGTAAAATGATCACTGACTGGCATATCAGTGCCTTGCAATGTGACAGTAAACTCAGATAGTAAACTCTAATCTGTTTCCCAGCTCGTTGTAATTGTTGTCATAGATAGATCCAAGGTTCAATTGACGTCATTTGTTTTCATTGTTCAGTTGTACAGTGGCACAGCCTTCCAAATGTTGGATGCCGTAGCTCACCACCATCGACCAAGACATGGCAGCTGAAGAGACGTGCCACGCAACACATGGATTAAGGGTGGATTAAGCATGGACATCCCTCTATACCAATGTATACCATCCCTGTCTTTGGATATTTTTCTTCTCTCCATCAACTATCTCTTTCTCTCACACACACAGCGTGGAGTGAGGCAGAAGCACACAGTAGCCGACCGACTGTTACCTGTCCTTAGATCCACCCCCCCTCTCTTACACACACACACATACACACACTCATCCCGTGGCAGAGAGTGATTTGAAGTGTAATCCTCCTCACGCACAGTGGGGTCAGCCCTAACGAGATGGCGAGGCCTGTCACAGAAGCATGTCGGGGCCAAAAGCCTTCTGTTCAAACTGGGACCGTTCACGTGCTGACGAGCAGTAAGTCTGAAGGGACTTTTCTCTGATCTCCCAGTACAAACACACACACACACACATACACACACACAGAACTTTCCCTCAAATAGACCAGCCATCATTTGGCTATTCTATCATTTGATTGAGAGATTGAAAACAAGGCATCCAGTACCATCTGTACTGCTGTCAGATGCTTTCTATCCCTTTAAAACAAGTCAGTCCACTAATTCCTCCTCAGATGAGCCAGAGGCTCAGTATACTCTACTGAGCTACGGCAGAGCAGCTCCCCATTTCTCACAGTTCTCCACAAGCTGGAGAGACACTTCATACTTGAACGGAATACACTTCATATTCTTGACGAAGCATCTGCTTCCACTAATACCCAAAATAACGAGAAGGGGGCACACCCAAAGCTGTTCAGTCAACCTGAATGAAAATCAATCAAGCTTGGGAGTGCTCTTCGGTCGTAGCTTATTAGCTTGCTGGTTTAATGACTTACTGTAGGGAAAGTGAATAATGACTTGGGACATCAAGACAGAGTTGCATGGTTGTCTAGCTCCAGCACGCCTGGGTGAATGGACTTCGAAGGCCTTACGTTCACATTCCTTGTCCATCAACCGTAAGGATTGTGTATTTAACCGAAATTGGCTGCTCTTTTAGCTGCGAGACAGCAGCAGTGTGTGCTGTGTGTCTGAAATGTGGGTGACTTTGGTCCAAAGTGTTTGTGCTGAGCAAAAACCTCCTCATCCATGTAATGTAACGTGTTGCAACTGTTTCCCAACCAACCAACCCCAGTCCGGTTTCTTGTGACTGCATCGCCTTATCGATAATAAGGGAAGTCAATTTGATGTACTTCCTGTGAAGGATGTCAAAAAAACGACCCGCAAAAACAATTTTGCTCTGAGAATTGCGTCTTCGCTCTGTTTACACAGCTCATTTCCAAACAGCCTTCCTTGGACCTTCCTGCGCCCTGTCGGCTTTCTTCTCTTCCTAATTCGTTTTGTTGTGTCTGAAACATCATGGGTGCAGGAAGAGGAGGAATTTGAACAACAAACTCTCCAAACAATTGTCCACCATCAGTCAAAAACTGTTTTTCACCTTCCAGTCTAATCCATATGACTCGACCAGATAAGGGTATCCCTTGAAAACTACAGTTTACGACATCAATCTAACCCTTTCAGACTCCTTCTATCTATGTTCACATAGAGATTGCATGTCTTTTAGAAAACAAAAACATGTTAGGACTTAATGCCACTTATCTCTGACCGATCACCGAGGTCAGTTTAGGTCATGTCAATGCTAAAACAGGGAAGGAAAGTTGGTGTGCCCACTGAAGACCCACTGAAAATTATTTTAAACAATTTGCCAGATTGTAAGCACATTTGATCTAAATCTCCTATACATGAGTATATGCTCCATGGCCCAGCAGTATTTAGGCCAGCAGCTGGCTTGTGACCCGCTGGTCAGCCATCATCTGAGTTAACCGCTCAAATCAAGCTAGCTCCCTGAAATGTCGTTACCATCAGTATCACTGTTTACAGTAAAGCTGCTAAGTCGTATCTCTTCTGAGTCATGCTGTAGTTCTGAGAAATGATCCCATGCATTCTTTTATATAAACTAGTCGGTGCCAATGGCAATGTGGCCACGTTAATACAAAACAATAGAAAACTCAGGTAAGCCACATACACAAAACCTTTATTTATGTGACCATTATCTTATTTAGATAAAAATACGTCCTTCATGTCTTACCATAACCTCATGGTGATTCATTAATTTTTCTTCCATCACGTTTACTCTCTTGTATTGTCCTTGCGGTTATTTGGTTTGTTCACAGCAGCACGTATGCAGTCCTTTTATTTCAGTTTTATATCTCGAGGTCAAAGACTAGAGTCTTACCAAGCCGGGCTGTGTAAAAGTGAGTTTTGCATCCAACGGTTTTACCCTAGAGCCAGGCATATCTCACAACCATTTATCTAGCAGTACACATAGAGATCATGTTAACCGCCCAGAAACTGCAATTATTGTCGGAGAAAAAACCCCAGATTTGTTTTGGATCAGGTTATACAGTACTATATCAACTTAATAGCCTGCAGGTAGATCAATCAATAACAGGCTGGAAATTTAAAAAAATGCAGTGCAACAAAAAAAAGTAACTGTATCCCTGTGCAGTCAAGTTAAACATTGCATATTGACCCATGCTACCGATGCTACATAGCTGACTTTTGCAATGCGGATCATGCACTGTATGGACCTCTTTTCATCTCTGTGGAGGCATGTGGAGATGTGCACTCAGGCCTGCTTAACTCACTAGCACGAGAGCAGCTGCTTAATAAACACGACGATGACAGATTTCTGAGAGACGCTCGCGCTCCTCGTGGCTCCAGAGACCGTGGAGGGCCAGTCAAGGACATAACGTAGGAAACGGGGGGATGCCCTTGATTTAACTGCTGGTTCGAAAGAAGTGGTTGGAAATGGTTTAATTTCATTCAAATTCAGGAAAGTCAGACCTCTTATTCTGGTTAGTCGGTGGAGTAATGTTGAATATTGCGTAAAGCATCAGCAGAGGTTAAGTTTGCTGCCTGACGCGGCCCTTACTCGTCTTTACTAATCCCTGGTCGACGATAGGGATGATCCCCTCCCTCCTCCTGGCCCTCTTTTCATTAGAAAGCCATTACCTCCACATTTGGGAACAATTTAACATCAGTGCCTCTGTTCCAAAAATGCATTGTGGCATTCTTTCCCTCAATTACATGTGCTTAGCAACCTCTTGCTCCTCTCTCTCTCTCTCTCTCTCTCTCTCTCTCTCTCTCTCTCTCTCTCTCTCTCTCTCTCTCTCTCTCTCTCTCTCTCTCTCTCTCTCTCTCTCTCTCTCTCTCTCTCTCTCTCTCTCTCTCTCTCTCTCTCTCTCTCTCTCTCTCTCTCTCTCTCTCTCTCTCTCTCTCTCTCTCTCTCTCATTCCTCACACCATCCCCTTGTAGCCGGCAGAGGATTTTAATCCACTCTAGAGAAGTGAGATGGTGCAGTGGAGGAAAGCACGCTTAGGAGATGGAGAGAGACCTAAAGAGACAAAGACAATAAAAACCCTTGGTCAAATGATAGATATGAGAGGTAGAGGGAGAGAGAGAGGGGGATGGGCTGAAGTCTGTCAGTGTGCCAGATATCTTACAAGGAGACAGCCCTATAGAAAAATGCCCTTAATAAGGAAGCCTGAGTGATAGCGCTGACTGTGCATGAATACAGTATGGGGCCCCAGACTGGAACAGTCTTAATAACCTTGCTCTACGGGGGGTGGTGAGGGGTGCAGGGGGGCAGGGAAGATTATAGCAGGCTTCAAAGCTCGCCCTCCCTACCTACTGCCATTCAAAGCTAGCATAGCGCCGAGATAGCGCATTGCTAACCTTCAATTTGTGGACACAGTTAGAACTCGATGGTTTAATCCAAAGAGTAGCTTAGCAAGGCTTCTTAAACTTGGGTCCCATGCCAATCTCTGCACCTATCCTTATGGACTTGCAAAAGAAAACATAAAAAGCTGAAAAGGCTATAAAAAGTCTTCAGAATGCCATCAGTCATGAATACAAAGTGTCCTGTTGTGGTTTAAACTAAAAATGACTAAATGTACATGTTACATCTTACACCTGGCATCATTTATTCCAGTGTATGTACTGCAGGCGGAGGAGAACTTGTTCAGCGACCTACCCTTATCATCTCATCAGACACCACTGTACACAAGCTTATCGTAATAGAGCATTGCAACAAAAGCCCAATAACCACTTGACACCCTTCCCCTCACCCCTCCAGCCTCTCCTGCCATTTTAAACTTGCATAATACTATCTCACCAGGTCAGCCTTTTAATTAGCTAATGTAAGTGGATGGCTATTAATCCCTCCCTGCCTCCCTCCATCCCTGCCTCCCTCCCTGCTTCCCTCTCATTCCTTTGGGTGTGTCTTATGCGTCCTATTGTGTCCCCCAGGGGGGCCAACAAGGACCTGAGAGAGACCGCCGCACAATAGGGGCCCGGGCGTTTTTGTTTGGTTTCGGACAAATCCCTCTTTAGTTCCTTTTCTCTCGTCTCCTTCGTTTTCCGACAACGCTGTGTGCGCGTTGGACGGCGCTTTCCGGCGTGGGCAGTTAACCCTTTGTTGCCTTTTGTTTGTGGAGAAGAAGGGAGAGGAAAAAAGCCCCCCAGTAGGTTTAGCCACTGTGTGGTTTCCTCAAACTCCTTCAAGAAAGCTACACAGGATCCAGTAACGATGTGAGAACGCTGTTGATATGTGGACAGAAGTTCAGAGCGTAAAGGTTAAAAGACTCCCTAGAGGGCTTCACTTCACTAAATTAGCACAATGTGATTGCACATTAGGTTGGTTCAGGGTGAATGCCTTTTTGCTGAATGATCTATTGTGAATTCTGAAGTCTGATGTTAGGACTGTTCGTGTTCCAGCCCGGGGGGAATGGCTGGGTTGTTGTTCCAACAGCAGCATCCTCAGCAATTATTATGCAATTATTATGCACAGGGCTTAAGATATTGGGTACATACTGTATCTAGCTCTGTATTAACCATTTACAGAGCAATCCTACTCAGCATGTCTTGAGTGGCACTTCAACTACATGCCCAGTGCACATCACTTACTGGTGTGCAGAAGAGAGAAACTAAATCACCTCCTCACGTCATCTACAAGTGGTCGGGTCCATCAACAGGGTGTGACCAAAGAAGGTAAACACCTCCCGGCTTGTAAGTGTTTCCGAACGTGAGATTAGCCTGGTGCTAAGAGACCTCTGGCTGTGAGAAGCTGTTTAGGGCCTGTCCAGGCTGCCCAGTAAGCCCCAGCCAGAGTATACCATCTCAGGCTGCTGTTGTCCCTCCATGCCCTCAGTACGGAGGGGCAGTCTACGGTCTGATGGATGGAACAAGGCCCCATGCTGGGAAAAGCTGGATACAGCAGGAGCTGCAGTTTTCACACTTTAGTCACACGGTGGCCCCAGGAAAGAAAAAAAAAAGAAAAAATACGTAGGCCCACACTTAGTCAAATGAAATAATCTTTACACACACCCACACACACACTCAAATGTGGTGGGATACGCACACACAGGCGATGCATGCACAAACGCACACTTAACACAATTGCGCCGAGCAAGCGTTGAGTGCTCTCTGGGATAATGAGATTAAAGATAGTGTGTGCTACTGTACTGTCCCTTTGTCCTCAAGCTGACAATCTTCATTGTGTGGGAGAGGGGGGAGGGAGAGAGAAAGACAGTGGACAGAGAGAGAGGGGGGAGAGGGAAAGAGGGAGAGAGAGGAGAATCTCTCCCCATCCAGCAGCTGTCCTTATCTGGAGCAGATTTCCCAGCCGTGGCAGAAAGAGCCGCCTGCTCCGCTAGCACAATACGGAACGCTGAGAGACAGGGAAACGCAGAGGGGAAAACAAGGACACTTGATCGATGATTATCACTGTTCATTGATGTCGAGGTATTCCGATTTTTGAACTCGAGCCTTCTGGTGTACGAGTGCATGTGCAGTGCGTGTGTGGCAGCGGGGAAATGGGTGAGTGGGGGCGGGCTCTGATGGCAGATAAACCTGAGCGGCATCGAACGCCGCTCAAACAGCTCTGTCACAGGTCAGCAGCGGTGCCCGTCAATGTGCATGCCCTCGGGTCCTCGTGCATATCAGCCGACATCAAACATGCCAACACGCCGTTAGCATAATCAATGGGCCTGGTTTGGTTCTGATTAGCCTCCCCTCCCTTTCTCCCCCGGCTTCAGAACAAAGAGAAGGAGCGCATGAAGGAGAGAGAGAAGGAGGCGCGCGACAGGGAGGCGCGCTACAGCAACGGCCACCTCTTCACCTCCCTCACCGTGTCCGCCACCACGCTCTGCTCAGCCTGCAACAAGAGCATCACCGCCAAGGAGGCACTCAGCTGCCCCAGTGAGTACCCTCTTACAATGTCACGCTCACAAATGCACTCACACACACACTCACAGACACATACACTGACACACACACGCACTCACACACATTCACAGACACATTTACATTTAGTCATTTAGCAGACGCTCTTATTTAGCAGACGCTCTTAGCAGACGCTCCAGAGCGACTTACAGTAGGTACAGGGACATTCCCCCCGAGGCAAGTAGGGTGAAGTGCCTTGCCCAAGGACACAACGTCACAGCAGGCACAGCAGGGAATCGAACTGGCAACCTTCAGATTACTAGCCCGATTCCCTAACCACTCAGCCACCTGACTCCAGACTCTCACACACACAGACAGGGGCGTCGTAATGGGAGGGAAGATTAGGACGACTCTAAGTGCCCTGGTCAGACAGGGGGCCCAGCAGAACCTCATACTTTCCTGTATGATTTTGATTTGGGGGCCGGAGTACGAATTACCCACACAGAGAGGCAGGGCGCACACACAGAGACTCACGCGCGCACACACACAGAGACTCACACACACACAAAGAGACTCACACGCACACACACAGAGACTCACACGCACACACACTGACAGACATGGACACATGATACACTCGTACACAAGGAGACACAGACACACACACACACAGAGACACATACACATGTACACACACACGCAGACCATGCACAGTCACGCTCCATATACGCTCATACTGGTGCACACACATCATGCTTGCATTAACACATAAAGCACATACACAGTGATCTTGCCTCCAGACAACACAACATTTCCTTCACTCCAGCATCAATATCCATCACCTACAATAGAATTGGCCTATTGACAGGACAACAAATCAGTCGGCCAACAGAAATTTTGGCCCGGGGTCAGACATACTGGGACTATAGGAAGTTGACCTCATTCAATAATCATTGCGTTAAGTGTTGTGCAGTGGATATCAAGTGTATTACAGTAGTGTCCTGTTAAACGAGTGTGAGTTGGAGGAAAACTCGTCGGACAGTGTTGAAGAGGGCAGAGCGAGTAGATGAGGCCAGAGGGGAGACCAACCTCAGGATGAGCCCATGATGGAAAGCCAGAAAAAAGAAAAGGAACAATCAAAACGGCAGAAAAACAGGAAAAGGAGCAGCGGGGGAGAACGAGCGAGGGATCGATACAGACTGAAGCGAAGGAGAGAGACTCATACGAGCCAAAGTGAGCGATTAAAGCGGGTGACAGAGCCAGACGGAGGGATGAGGGGAGAGGGAAAGTAGCAGGGGAGCAAACAGGAGGAGGGAGTCTTCTTGCTTTCCCTCTATCCTTCGCTTCCTCTCTTCCTTTGAGAATCAATCAGCTGCTGACTTCCAGGAGGGTTCCCCGCCCTCCCCCCCACACACCCCTGCCCAGACAATGGTGTCAGTGTGTGGGGAGTGCAGATCAGACAGCCTCCCTCCCCTCTCCATCGGCCCGGAGGAACAGCTGGGGAGAGACAGCAAGAGGAGAGGGAGAAGAGGGAACGAGTGGAATAGAGACAGAGAAAGATGTAAAGGGAGAGAGAGGGATGCCTGGGGGGCAGAGTGGGTGGGTACAGAATGGTGAGAGAGTGCATGTGCAGTGCGTGTGTGGCAGCGTACTGTTTAAGAAAACAGTCTATAATCATTTAGGAATGGTAAAACTAAACTCAAAACGTGAAGGATTCCACCTACAGCGAGGCATGACTTTTCCCCCAAGCTTGGTACACCTCACATTTAAACTTATAAACATGCTTTTTCTTTATTTGTCTATCAGTAATGGTTCATTTTAAGATACAAGCCAACTTTGAGTAACATGAGTTTACAGAGACAGTTATCTCGTCTAAGCTTAGAAGCCCTTTTCAGGTTGTGATTGAATATCTATTCATGACACAGTCAAGTGTCAATCCAGTGCTCCTGTTACGATCTCGTTACCTTGACCCCTATGGTGCTTCAGAGCAGGTTCAAAGAGAAGATGGAGAGAGAGAGAGAGACAAATAGACAGATACAAGGGAGGGGGCAGAGAGAGGGAGTCGGGGGGAGAGATGGGGGAGGGGGGGGGATCTCCTGGCATGGGGTGTAATTATGTCTGTTGCCAAAGGGGAGGTGTGTGTGTGTGTATGTGCTGTGTGTGTGTGTGTGAGCACACACTTGTGCACATGGGTATGTACCACCTCTTTGTATGTGTGAATGCATCTGTGAAAATTTTCCATTTCTGTGTGAGTGTACAGTATGTGTGCACCTGCATATCTGAATGTGTGTGTGTGTGTGTGTGTTGTATCCGGCTCTTCAGACCGATCCAGACAGTGGGTACAGAGTTTTCAATGAAAATCGGAGCTTCAACAGCTGTAGCTCAAGAGCGCGGGTCAAAGGCTATTGATTTGGGTTGGGGGCATAATTATATTTGGAGGGTCGTCGTTGGCTGGAATGTGTGTGTGTTGTGTGGGTGTCTATGTGCACAGGGGTGGTGGTGGGCTTCAGGGGGGCGTGAATACATTACCATCTCCAATGACACTGGAGGTGAACGAGGGGGCGACAGCGAGGGATGGAGAGAATGAGGAAAAGGAAGAGAGCGGGAGTGGAGGAGAGAGATGTGATCCAAGTTAGCACCGTCATAATGACACTCTCTCTGTCTGTTGGTCTTCTCTTAGCAGCCTGAACCTGATAATGTCTCGAGTCGAGGGTCAATTGGATTTAGACTTGATTTGATTTGAGTCCGGATTAGTTTCGTCCGCATGTGTTTGGCATGTCCCCTGTCCAATTTAGGCTTGTTAGGTAGGTTCACCAAATATTGTTCCACCATATTCAATAGATCAATTAGCTGTTTTGTTAGAGTAGTGAAATAGATTTAGAATCCAATCAAAGTATAAATGTCTTTTATTTGTATTAAATAAGACAGACCTGGGCAATTAGAATGCTGTTACATGCTTGTCTGTCAAAAGAGTTGATCCAGTCAGGTCTGTGATGAAACCTCAGTGTGTGCTGAAAGAGGGGCTTTTCTCTTTGTTTGGTGGATCTAGGAAATACCCCCCCACCACCCACCCAGCTGCTCGTTCCACACACGCGCGCACACACACACACTTGCGCGCCCCTCCCCCTGCCTGTAATCTGGAAGTGGTGCATCTGGGAGTGTGTGGGAGATTAGCACACAGTCTGTCACACTGAGGGCCCGCACACACGCACACACACACGTGCGCACGCAGACACAAGTCGTGGAACAGAGGCACACATCGATCTGTACACGCGTCCACGCAAACTGTACACACCATGAGACACGAAACACAATATCCACACAAACGGAAACACTATCCCCCTCCCTCTCTCTCTCTCCCTCTTTTTTCTCTGTCTCTGCCTTCCTCTCTTTCTCTTTTTCCCTCCCTCTCTTTTCCCTCCCTTCTCTCTCTCCCTCCCTCTCACTTTCTCTCTTTCTTTCCCTCTCTCTCTCTTTCTCTCAATCCCTCCACAGAGGTAAGTGGTCCCCAGTTGTACTAAAAGATAGATGAGCTGTGGTTAGCCGAGTTAACCCTTCCATGTTAACACAGTGGGCTGATATTGAGCCGCGTTTCCCCCCTCTCAGAGACGCCCTGATAGGGGGGCCGTGACCTCGTCCTACATACAGCCTGGCCCCTGTGAATTAGGGCAGGAGAACCGTGTGTTTAGGTTTGGGTGCAGGGAAGTGTGATCGCGTGTGTAAATCTGAAAGTGTGTATATATCTATATACAGTGTTTGTGTGTTTCTCTCTGTATGTGTATGTGTGGAGGGGGGGATGTTGACTGTTGACAGATATTCTTTTCAAATGCAGATAAGGAAACCTCAGATATTTGTCTGAAAGTGTTTTTCTGGTTGTCATAGCGACGGACAAACACAAACTGTTTTCAGTTGTGGTAAAATATTTTTTACGCAATGTTTTATTTTGGAAGGTACCTTAGCCATGAACCTATGTACAATGAGGGTTTGATCATCAATGTGTTATCGGGTCCTTTAAAATAAACCGTGGCCATTGTATGAAACACCTTACTGAAAGGAAACATTTGTAGCTACATATGCGGTCTCAAATCCCATCACTGCAGTGCTAACAGTTGACAGGTTTTATTTCAAGAGAATTAAAAAAGATTGGAGCATAATATTTGAATATATTTTTAACTGTTTATTCACCTGTATTGTTCTCTGTATTTTCACATGCAGGGTGAAGGAATAGGGAACATGGATGGCCAGCCCAGACGTTATAGATTGACTGGGACTAGATCATGGCAGACTGTAGGTGTCAACAGGGTGTGTGTGTGTGCGTCAGCCCAGGAGTGTGCATCACCATTACTTACTGCTGTGTCAGGAGATGGAAGATTACTGCCCCGGCAGACACAGATTAGGGCTCAGATTTAGCAGACTAGGCCATTGTAGCTCCTCTTAAAACCTAATCTGAGGGCCCTAGATTACACTCCCAACACAGTTTATCTACAGGTTTATCATAGATATACATCTATGCCCTGGTCTAGTTGTTTTACTATTGGGCCCAATATCTACAAGTGAGTGTGTGTGCGTGTGTGCTTACGTGTGTGTGCGATGCTGAAAGTGAAAGAGTTGTCATTGATTGTACATTCGATATTTATAGACTGCAAATGAAGCTTATATAGGTGTGTGTGTGTGTGTGTGTGGGGGGGGGGGCAGTGTACTACAAGTGTCTTTGTGCAAACAATGTCTGATACCAGCTCCCATCCTTCACAATTAGTTTTTGGTCTGTCTGTATTTACACTGTGTGTGTACTGTGTGTGTGTGTATTTCCACAATGTCCATTTATACGAATGTTAATATGCATATAAAGAATTGTGTGCTTGTGTAGAAGGTAGACATGAATGGGCAGCCTTGTTTGTGTTGTTGAGGCTAGTCAAGGCTCTTCCAGAATCTGTGGCTTTTATGAAGAACACACCCTGAAAGGGGTGTATTTTTAACTTGTTGCTCCTCCACATGTGTGGAAACTTCTGGTCAAAAATAGGAACACCACCAAGGAAATGTGCCCCACCAAAGTGTACTTCATGTTTGGCTGCATTCAGTGAGCTAGCGGACAAAATATGTTTGCTTGGCGAGGACAGTAGAAAGACTGGAAAGAATTGAGGAATATAGTGTGTAGACTTCATAAGGTGACTGTTGTTGGGGTGTGTGTGTTTCTGGCCTGCTGGTCTGATTAGAACAAAAAGCGGTCTGTCTTGTGGACCACAACTCCTCAACACCTCAAGACACTTAAACATGTAACAACTCTCACAAGACTCCCACATGCACACACACACACACACACGTCCCCCTCCATCCCACAGGGGTCTCATATGAGCTGATACAGCACACATATGAATCCAGCAAGCGCCACCTCAGCAAACCAAGGACCAACGGCCATTCGTCAGACAGTTCCGTAGCGGCATGCTGCAGCCCTGACCTCAGTGTGAGATGCTTGCCAGTGCAGAGTGACAGTTATGGATGACTTTAAACAGCACAGCTCTGTGGCTCTCCTATAGCCTCTCGGGCTCTTCCAAGGACAGATTCTGTTAGTCAGGGATTGATATTTTCTCCAGGTCACACAGAACTACCCACACGCACTGACAAAACACTGAATCACAAAAGTGTGTGGAGTCTCTCTCTCTCACTCTCACACACAACACTGCCTTAGACTTCCATTCAACCTCCAACCCCTATAAAAAATGGACTTCCTGCCTAGAAAACATTTGTCAGGAAGTGTTCTCTCTAACAATGTAGAGAGGCAGGGTGAGGCGCTGGCTTGAGGAAGCAGGACAGTTTGAAGCTCTGAGGGCTGGATGTGGTGACGTGGCATATTCCACTGTTAAGGTTACCTCTGATGCTCTTGTCAACATGACCTATTGGTGGCACCTGTCACAAACATGACTTTACACACTGACTCATGCATTTACCACCCCTGGATGTGCAATAACAACTGTCCCGTGATCTCATCTGCCGTTTGCGTCATCCTATCAGCAACAGCGTTTATTTCCTGTGCTTCTGATAAATGTTGTCTCTGTGTTGCTTTTAGCCAGCTATATATGTCTTAGTGTGTGTGTGTGTGTGTGTGTGTGTGTGTCGTCATGTTTCCACCCTTACTGTGCGTGTGGATGTGCGGCCAATCTATGTGTTTCTGTGTTGCAGCCTGCAATGTCACCATCCACAACCGATGTCGAGACACACTCGCCAACTGTGCCAAGATGAAACAGCGGGTAAGTGGACATGGGAGGGAGGGAGATGGAGAGGGGGGAGGGAGGGAGATGGAGAGGGGGGAGGGAGGGACATGGAGAGGGGGGAGGGAGGGACATGGAGAGGGAGGGAGATGGAGAGGGGGGAGGGAGGGAGATGGAGAGGGGGGAGGGAGGGAGATGAAGAGGGAGGGAGATGGAGAGGGGGGAGGGGGGAAAGAGAAGTCTGCACAGGTCCCTCTGATAGTCTGGGAGGTGTGTGAAGATAAGGATACAGGACACAACTGATGCTATCCACCCACTTCCCCCACTGTCAAATCTCCACCATTAATCTTTTTATTTGTAACTTCTTCTTTTATTTTACCACACTTGGTCAAGAAATGTACCCTAAAAGTAAATACAAAAAAGCTTGTACAGCCAAAAGAACTGTGAAGATTCCTGCAAAGTGCACTAGATTAGATTCCAATGATTTAAGAACATCCGCTTGCATACATAAGGAATTACTGACAGTGAGGAAGAGGATTTCTAGGAATCGACCTGTCTGTGCATGGCCTGGTGAAAGTGGAGTGGGTCTAACCCTGCTCTTCTCTGTTCCCCTGGTTGTGCAGCAACAGAAGCTAGCTCTGGTGAGGAACAGCACGGCGCTACAGAACGTGGCTCTGAGGACCAAAAGTGAGTGGGTTTTTTTTCCTCCCCCCTTTACCACTTCCATGCAATTTCCTGTCCCACTCCCTCCTCCCCCCCCCCCTTCTCTTCCCCCATCTCTGTCCCCCTCCTCTCTCCCCCCTTCTCTTCCCCCATCTCTGTCCCCCTTCTCTCTCCCTCCTCTCTCCTCCCTTCTCTCCCCCTCTTCTCCCCCCTCTCTGGGCTCTCCTTTTGCTTCCACCACGACTTCAGTGCAGGAGCGTTGTGGTGCTGCCACCTGTTGGTTGGTTTAACACACGACATCTATGCATTCCGCCAGCTATTTAGATCCAGTTGTGCATATTCCATTTAACAAGTAAAACATTGCATGCGTTGTACTTCTGCTTTGGGCAAACACATTCTTTATGTTTTCAACATCGCATTTCCCTACTTTCTGCTTTACCGTTGCTTTACCGTTGACCTGTTGTGAATTGAATGAGCCTCTTCGCTGATCTCTGTCTTGTCTCCCGTCTCTCCCCTGTTCTCTCCAGCTCCTATGATGAAGGAGAGACCCAGCTCAGCCATCTATCCGTCCGACAGTATTCGTCAGTCCCTGCTGGGCGCGCGCCGCGTTCGCTCCGGCCTCTCCCTCTCCAAGAGCGTCTCCACCACTAACATTGCAGGGTGAGTCCGCCACCACAAGTTCATTGGTCGTTCACAGTTCAGCTGGACCAATAGGAGACAGATGTTGAGATGGTGGTAGATTCATGAAGGGGTGTTAAACAAGACAATGGGCACCATATAGAGGATGTCTTGGTTGATATGGTGTGATGGTGTGTGAATCTAAAGTGAGCAATATCACGTATAACTGATCATGTCTAACTGACTAAAAACAATAAACTTGAGTTTTGGTGCCTTTTCTTTGTGGGTGTGTGCATGCGTGTCGTGTACATGTTGTATTGTCTGTGTGTGTGTGTGTGTGTGTACAGGAACCTGAACGATGACTCTCCACTGGGGCTGCGCAGGATCCTGTCCCAGTCTACAGACTCCCTCAACTTCAGGAACAGAGCCATGTCCATGGAGTCCCTCAACGACGAGGGTGAGACAGCAGGGGAGACCAAGGGGGTGGTGGGGTGGTGGGGGTGGTAGATGAAACAGAAAGAGAAAGACATTAAACTGAAGCAGGATGGATCAGACAGAGCAAAGACTATGAGATTTAAAAGAGGGAAATGGTTATGAATAAATAGGCACCTTTTCTGCCTCCATCCCCTCTCTCTGTCCCTCCATCCCTCTGTCTCTGCCTCCATCCCTCTGTCTCTGCCTCCATCCCTCTGTCTCTGCCTCCATCCCTCTCTCAGGGGAGGTGTACTACGCGGCTATGCTGGAGGAGTTGGAGCGTGAGGGGAAGGACTTTGAGGCGGACTCCTGGAGTCGGGCCGTGGACTCGTCCTACCTGCAGACGCACCGCAAGGACGTCATCAAGAGGCAGGACGTCATCTACGGTATGAGGAGACGCGCACACACACAGACATACAGTGTCTCTCTCTCTCTCCCCCTCCTTCTCTATTTCTCTCTCTCTCTCTCTCTCTCTCTCTCTCTCTCTCTCTCTCTCTCTCTCTCTCTCTCTCTCTCTCTCTCTCTCTCTCTCTCTCTCTCTCTCTCTCTCCGTCAGACCCGGTGCGGTCATCAACAGAAAAGGACTCATTTGAACCCCCCCTCTTCCCTCCTTCCCTTCATCTTTCCTGCCTTCCTTCCCACCCACCCTCCCTCCCTCCTTCTTCTCTTCCTTTCCCTTCCCCTCCCTCCCTCCAGAGCTGATCCAGACCGAGTTCCACCACGTGCGGACCCTGCGCATCATGGAGGGCGTGTTCCGCCAGGGCATGCTGGAGGAGGTGCTCCTGGAGCCGGGCGTGGTGCACGCCGTCTTCCCCTGCTTGGACCAGCTCCTGGCCCTGCACACGCGCTTCCTGGCCCAGCTGCTGGCTCGCCGCACGCACAGCCTGGCGCCCGGCAGCACCACCAACTCCACCATCCACCAGCTAGGGGATGTGCTCACCGAACAGGTGGGCCCACACGCGCGGATGGGTAGATGTACAAGTACCACACACGCATGGAGAGAGAAGCATCCGCACGCACACACACACGCTCACGGCCCCTGTTGTCTGTTGGCAGTTCTCGGGCCAGTGTGCGGACGAGATGAGGAAGGCCTATGCCGAGTTCTGCAGCCGCCACCCCAAAGCTGTCAAACTGTACAAGGAACTGCTGGCCAGAGACAAGAGGTTCCAGCACTTCATACGGGTAAGAGAGGGAGGGGGGATGGAGGGGGCGGGGAGGAAGGGAGAGAGAGAGAGAAAATAGAAAAAAGTGGTGGATGAGGGGCATGGAGATATTATATAATGAAAAATGGGGGTCCAGTTGGAAAGGAGGGAGGTGTGTGTTATCTGTGTGTCTGTGTTCGTTTTTTGTGTGTGTCTATTTTCTGCGCGCGTGTGTGTCAGCGGTGTCAGGAGGTTCCAGTGGATTCTCACATGCCTTTGCTGGGAGGAGTACCGTTAGCAGACAGATACAAATGAATGGGCGGGTTCACTTCTCCTGAGTCCTGATACAAACACCCTCTTTGTGGATGGTCTAGTCTTTTAGAACCGCTTATTTTCATACCACCAGTCACAAGACTGTCTTTGCCTCAAAAGCCATTAGTAATATCTTTGTGGCAGTAATGGCAGAGCTGTTTGAATACTGTGATGAAATTTAGCCATAATATAAACATTTCTAAGAAACACCTTTCTTTTTACGTATTCACACTGGTATTCTCAAGTAGATTCATCCTAGTAGACATCTGTTATGTTGGATTCAGCTCACCAAGATTTCTAGGATTAGTAATACTTAAGTCACATATTTGTACATTAGGTTGTAAGTAATGCTCTTATTGGAGTACATGGGAGACTGCTCAATAACATGCCCTTCATCCCATAATCAGAGGGCGAGCCGCGGTCCCCTGCTGCGTCGCCACGGTGTCCAGGAGTGCATCCTGCTGGTGACCCAGCGCATCACCAAATACCCGGTGCTCATCCAGCGCATCCTGGACAACACTAAGGGTAAGATCTGACCTCAGACAAGGCCCTAGAACTCAGGGAGGAACACTCACAGGGAACACCAACTGACCTCAGACCAGCTGGTCATGACTTCAGTTTTAGCTCATATTTTACACTGAAGCCAGCATACCTGCAACATATTTCCTCTTAACATAGAAATGATCAATACAATCATTCAAGTGGATTCTAGGACTCACTGTCAGTCTCTCTCTCGCTCTCTCTCTCGCGCTCTCTCTCTCGCACTCTCTCTCACGCGCTCTCTCCATCTCCTCCCCCAACCCACATTCTCCGTCCCCCTCCACCCCCGTCCACCCACAGGCAGCGAGGAGGAGGCCCAGTCCATATCCTGCGCCCTGACTCTGCTCCGCGAGCTGCTGAGCTCGGTGGACCAGCAGGTTCTGGAGCTGGAGCGGACCCAGAGGCTGCAGGAGGTGCGGGCCAGACTGGACCCTCGGGCCCAGGCCGAGGTGCGGGGCGGCGGGGTGTTCCGGGGAGGGGAGCTGCTGCGGAGAAGGCTGCTCCACGAGGGGACCCTGCTGTGGAAGACGCAAGGCTCCCGCCTCAAAGGTGTGTGTGTGTGTGTGTGTGTGACTCATGGAATGGGTTGTAGAGTCTTAGTGAGGAAAGGTCTATTTCAGCATGTGAGGGAGTTTGGATTGATGGCGTAATCTTTCTGTGGAATTTACAAAAACCAGTATGTTTCGGAAGTGATCTGCTAACTGACCTTTCCGACCATTTCAGACGTCCAGGTGCTTCTGATGACAGACATCCTGGTGTTCCTGCAGGAGAAGGACCAGAAGTTCATCTTCCCTTGCCTGGTCAGTCGTACAGTCTCGCTCCTCTCTTCTTTCCATTTCACTTTCTCTTCATCCTCGACCTGTTCTAGAAATGCTGCCCACCCCCCCCCCCCCCACCCCCCGCTAACCCTCACTCTTTCTTTTCCCCACCTCCCAGGACAAGCCAGCCGTGGTGTCTCTGAAGAATCTCATAGTGCGGGACATAGCCAATCAGGAGCGCGGGATGTTCCTGATCAGTGACTCCACCCCCCCGGAGATGTACGAGCTGCACGCCGCCTCCAAGGACGACAGGAAGAACTGGATGAAGCTCATCCAGCAGACCGTCTGCAGGTAGGCCGCCACGACACACACACTCACACACACACACTCACACATCCATAAAAACACACTGTTGTCAATCCAATACACATAAACACGGCTTATCCACTGGACTCCACTCACTCAAGTGGGAACTGAACATCAGCTCCCTCACCAAAAAAGCACAACAGAGGATGTACTTCCTACGGCAGCTGAAGAAATTCAACCTGCCAAAGACAATGATGGTGCACTTCTACACAGCCATCCAGGAGTCCATCCTCACCTCTTCCATCACCATCTGGTACGCTGCTGCCACTGCCAAGGACAAGAGCCGACTGCAGCGTATCATCCGCACTGCTGAGAAGGTGATCGGCTGCAATCTGCCTACCCTCGAGGACCTGCACACCTCGAGGACCCTGAGGCGTGCGAGGAAGATTGTGGCCGACCCCTCCCACCCTGGTCACTCCCTGTTCCAGCTACTCCCCTCTGGCAGAAGGCTGCGGTCCATCAGGACCAAAACCTCACGCCATAAGAACAGTTTCTTTCCATCTGCTACTGGCCTCTTCAACAAGGCCAAGGACTCCCATTGACATTCATTCACTTATTTAACTATTATAAGTCCATCTAATGGCAATTCAGTATGCATAAGCCACTTTATCTCAGTATCCGATTGCACTATGTTGACCATTCACGCTGCTCATTCTATTCTTATTTTTATATATATTTTATTTTATATTTAAATTGTTGTATTCTTAGATTGTTTAGTTCTTAGAAATAGTTAAACTTTTGTACTTTTACTTAATTTAAGATCTGTATATGTTTAGTGTTTTGCACCTCCCTGCCACAGTAAATTCCGTGTTTGTATAACATACATGGCGAATAAACCGAATTCTGATTCTCTGTCTCTCTCTTTCTATATCTCTCTCCCTCTCTCTCCCCCCCTCCCTGCCTCTCTCCAGCTGTCCCTCCAGAGAAGACTTCCCCCTGATAGAGACGGAGGACAAAGCCCTGCTGCGCAGACTGAGAGGTAGGCCACGCCGTCACCCTGCCCACCCCCCCTTATCACACTCACAGCCCACCTAAGCCCCCCCTCTAAGAGCCCTCTTGTGGGGTACAGTGGCACTGTGCCTTGCACTGCCGCCTCACAGCTTGAAGGGGCATAGGGGGGCACTTCTTCAAATGAACCCCTTTTCTCCTCCTTCTCACCTCCTCTCCTCCTCCTCCTCCTCTCTTCCTCCTCCTCCCCCCCTCCCTAGCGGACATCCAGCAGAAGGACCGGGAGGTTCTGGAGCTTCTGCAGGAGAGGGTCACCCTGTTCTCTGACCTGGCCGAGGTCACAGGCTGCGGCCAGGAGGCGGCCCCTCCCAACAACTCCAGGAACATGTTCCGGGCCGACACGCCGTACGCCCCCCAGGCAGAGTGTCTGCTCACTGACGCCATCTCCGAAGGTAAATACTGACCACGCACGGCGGGCAAGGCTGATGATGCACTCCGGTTAGGGCATCAGGCCTCTAGCTTTCAGGACTACATTGGATCTCTTTCTTTTCCTGTCATCCTCTCTCTCTCTCTCTCTCTCTCTCTCTCTCTCTCTCTCTCTCTCTCTCTCTCTCTCTCTCTCTCTCTCTCTCTCACTCACTCACTCACTCACTCACTCACTCACTCACTCACTCACTCACTCACTGACTGACTGACTGACTGACTGACTGACTGACTCTCTCCCTGACTCTCCAGTGGACAGACTCAGTGAACTGCTGCTGGGCTCCAACATCGAGCTCCCGCAGAGCTCCAGTACCAACGGAACCAGCAGTACCAACAGTGACCAGAACCACACTGGGGCGCCAGTGAGCAGTGAGTACTTCATTTCGGCCCGCTTATTTACAGGCTAACTGACTTGCTCCTGCAGTTAGCTGAAAACCTTTTAATGTATCCTGAAATGTACATACATACACATGTGTATATATGTATAAAGAACGCTCTGACAATGTTTCCCCTCTGCGGCTGTGTGTGTGTGTGTCACATCAACTTCCAGACGGTGATTCCATTTCCATCAATGGCACTCATGAGACCAATGGAAGTCCTTCACCCAAGGTAAGCCATGGTTCCATAGATAAACCAGGCAATATAAGTCTGTCGCAGGGTGGATCCACCCCATCATGTTAGACCAACCGTAACACTTTGTCTGTTTGCCTCTCCAGGACAGGAATGGTAACCAGCTACAAGACAGGTCCCTCAATGAGGTAAGGGCCTCAATAATGACCCTCTCACCCTCACCTCTCACACCTGCAACAGGTGATGATGCCAACTTTAAGTGGTTTGCAGCATGCAGATGAGTGTGTCTCGACTAGGGGCATAGGATTAATGTGTGTGTGTGTGTGTTGCAGGAGGTGTGCCAGCGACTGGTCAATGTCAGTGCCCAGCTTCATGCTTTGCAGGTAAGGCCTGCCTTCATCACACTCATAAGAATGCATGTTGCATTCCAGAGACTCTGCTAGGATTCTATTTGACCTCTTTTATTTATTGTTCTTTTCACTTTTTTCTCTGTCTCTCTCTCTCCTCCTCTTCAGGCTGCCGTCATCCGCCAAGACTCCATCCTCGAGCTCTGCCCCCGCGAGGGCCTGGCCTCCTCGGCCCCCCCCACCCCCACGCCCGCCTATGCCCCCGCGCCGCTCCACCCCGTCGCCAAGCTCAACCGCTCCATGTCCCGCGACACGGGCCTGGACGCCAGCACGACGGCGGCGGCAGCCATCGACGACGCGGCCATGCTGCAGAGGCAGAACGCGTTCCTGCAGGAGGAGCTGGTCAGGCTGCGGCCCCTGGAGGCCAGGCTGAGGGAGAGCGAGAGGGCCCGCGCCCTACTGGAGCAGCAGCTGAGGGAGGCGCAGGGCCGCAGAGGCAGCCGAGGCAGCAACGGAGACATCGGGGACGTTATGGTGTCTGAGCAGGTGGGACAGGAAGATGGTGATGAACCACACACGATAGATATGGAAGATCTTTACATTTACATTACATTTACTCATTTAGCAGACACTCTTATCTAGAGCGACTTACAGTAAGTACAGGGACATTCCCCCCGAGGCAAGTAGGGTGAAGTGCCTTGCCCAAGGACACAACGTCATTTGACACGGCCAGGAATCGAACTGGCAACCTTCAGATGACTAGCCCGATTCCCTAACCGCTCAGCCACCTGACTCCTTATATCTTTGATTTCATTGAATCCCTAAGACAAAAAAAAAAGACACCGAAAACCTATCATTAAAGTAGAAAACAACGCACTCTCAAGCTTATCTCATTGCTTATTTTGACCAGTTTATTCACAGACGCGTTTCGGCCTAAGCCATCATCAGTGTCTGTACATTTAAACACTGGAGGTGTCCATTAGCACGGCCTTCTTCATGCTAACTCCTACTAAATGCTAACTTAGGTTCAAGCTCAATCATTTCTATCAGAAAATAAAACATATATGCATGTGAAGTCATTTAGGATATGACTCGACTTAACCTTTGACCTTTTCACCTCGACCAGGCTCTGCCCAAAAGAAGAGGGAGTGCCGATGGAGAATCCGGCCCGGTCGCGCCATTGGCCTGCCAGGAACCCGTGGACCAATTAGACGGCGTACAGGAGGGCAGTGAGGAGGAGTCTGATGAGGAACCAGATGTAGTGAGGATTTCACCTCGCTCCGACAGCCCCAGAGGTCAGTCGAGAACCTGATTGAAACATTGTTTATCCCTCTGTTTAGATACGGCACCCCACACTCTGCCTGTTGCTCTCATTGTCCAAATCAAGCCCCAATAGAGGAAAACTCTGGTGTTAAAAAAATATTAATTGCAAGATACCCATTATAAATACTTTTCAATCTTGGTATTGGGGGAAGTTTTGTCCTCATTCAACATTCCTCTACCAAGCACACTGGAATGGCCATTATCATTGTGACAAAGTCCTCCGCCTTCTCTACCACACACACAGATACAATCCGACACACACACACACACACTCAAACACACATTCTTGACAGTATCTGTTTTTCTGAACTTTTGCCGTGTCTCTCTGCCTATTCTTTAACATGGGAAGCAGGTGTGTCTGCAAATTGTTATCTATCTGACACTGGTTGTTCAGCTGTGTACAGAGTGGGCAGGATTTTACTCAAACCCCTCCCTGTCTCTCCCTTTTCTCTCTTTGTCTGACGACTCACCAACAAGCTCTCCTCAACAACCTCTGTCTCTTTTTTGAGCCTTCTTTGATCTCTGGCAGAAAATCTGGGTTGAGAGGTTGAAATGAAGCTGTGGTCGTGAAGTAAGATAAGACAGCGAGAGTCAGACCTTGTTAGGTTGTTTAGACAGACACTCTGTAAACCCTCTCCTCTATAGCTGCTCCATTCTCTCCCTCCCTCCCTCCCCACTCTCTTTCTGTTTGTGTAATGGGTGTGTAACTGCTCTGCCAATATTTAACTTCCCCAATCTGGTTTCACAGTGTCAGTCTTTGTCTTGGAATGTTCATCCGTCCCTACATATGTGTCAACTTACATCCTCTGTTGATTTGATGAGCTTGTTTAATCAGTGATATATTCATCAGTTTGTATTTGCGATCACACTATTAATCCTATGATCTCACCCTCCCAGATCTCCAAGACATCCCAGAGGAGGCCGAATGCGGGCCGGAAGCACGGGAGTCCGAGGCAGACACAGAGACGGTTCAGAGTTAACGTCAACCCGGGCCCCAGGACCGCACCCAGCACACACAATACTACCCAGTAAACCAAACCTGAGAACCAGACCGTCCTCCAATCAGCCAACCAATAAACCAACCAAGCAATCAACCAATCAGACCGTATACTCCTCTTTAGTAATTTCATCTGATCTGTTTTGTTTGCATTGACATAGGCGAGCCAATAAGGAATTCTGCATCTTATGGTTTTCCCTTAGCTCTAAGATGTTGAAGAAATAGTAGTTTTCATGTCATTTTCATTGTGTTATGAGCTTCGTCTTTGGGGATGGATGAGCTTCGTCTTGGGGGATGGATGAGCTTTCCCCGACTCGGCACCTTCTCTGTCGCCATCTCCCGCCGTAGGAGAGGGAGTGAGGGGAAAGACGGGATTCCGAGAACACAAGGATTCGAAAGACGTAGGTTTAGGGTTAGGTTTAGGTATCCGATGATACCCAGTAGGAACTATAATACTGTGTACTGTAACTGCCTGTTGTTGTTTCGTAAGACCTCATTTGAGACTTGCCTTGTCTGGCTGACTGATTAATGCTGAACTCAGTACCGATGGAGGGGGCGGGGTTATACTGTATATACTTATTGAGATGTTTTTGCAGGTCTTAATCAACTCTTGCCTCACCCCACCCCCCAAATACTCTCTCTTGAACTTGGATTGATCCTTTTTCAAACAACCAAATGTTTTTATGTTTTTCCTGTGAAGGCAAGGGTAGTTAGCTCACAAGGAATTTTGTACTTACTTTATATGATAAGCAGATGGGTGTTTTACTATGAACTGTTACTGAACTACTTACCAAGGACCACAGTGACACAAACATTTATTGTTTGCTAAGTAAAACCAACAATAACCAATTGGGAGTTGTTAAATTTCTTAGTAAGGGCTGACTCAACCACATTAAAATGAATATATGTGGACTGTTTTTATGTTGATAGGCTTCTTCAGTATTACAGTCGTGTGTTTCTATGTGGTGTACACTGCACTTAACGGTTGGAAGTCTGAAGAGAAATTAAATTAATATTCTCTATTCTATAAATTGAGGTATATCATACAGTTTGATAAACTTGCATCAATTTATTGGACACCAATAGACCTTTTTAAAATGTGTAACTTCTCACTTAATATGAGTGTATTCAAAACTAAAACAGTTTGATGGGATTTAAGGATGTCCATTTAACTTTAAAAAGAAAAGCACACAATTTTATTGTTGAATGCTACAAAATATATCACAAAGAAGTTTTTGTCTGTATAAATATTTGATCTGTTATGGAAAAAAGAAAATGTTGACTTTGTACATGGTAATGTTGTAATATTATTGTCTTTTTACTTTAATTCTACTTAATATCCTTGTTCGTTTAGTGTGCTGTTCATAAACCTTACAGAATGTAAATGTCTTGGGTGTGTTCATTCTCTCTCTCACTGAATGTTTTCCAATTAGGTGGCAAGGAGATCATTAATAATAATTTCATTAATTATCTCATCAACATTGAGAAAACAAAGTAGAATTACTTCACTGCCTCAATTCTGAAACTCGATCAGGCCCGCTATTATTTCAAAGTTCAATCAAGATAGTAACGTCTCTGTCAATAAAGGTGCGTCCCTGATCATTTCAACGTGCCCTCTTTAAGTTCACAAGCACACTGGGGCTATCTGTTCAGCTGTCCAGACACACCTTAGTGTGGGAGATAGTATTACTTTACAAATCTGAAACGATAGATCTCTCCAGGGAAGCGAATTCTGAATAGGGGCTTTCCAAGTACGTTTATCTCAATCAGGTGAGTTTGGATCTTGTGAGCTAGAATTGCAAAATGTTTCTTTCGAACCAACGAACTACCAATGTATTAAGCTTTTCTAGATGGAATAATCAATAAGAACGAGATTATCGAATGTATTTAAGAAGCGAGAAAAATAAATTGTTATAATAGTCCTCGTGGGACATTTGTTGTTTTGTTAGGCTACTTAATAAACACTGTGGACGGACCATTGCCATTTGTTAAGTTCCGTGACTTTAGTTTCAAAGTTTAGTGATTTTTAGTTTTTAATACATACGTTCATAACTGTTTGCGACACCTGGGCGTTGAAGGAAGGTATTTTGATGGACCTCACCAACTGTCAGGAAGTTAAATGAATTGCTAAACGTTTTTTCAGTGTCTTGCTCCCACTTGAGGGAAGAAAGGGTTCATGGCAATGGGATTTAATTATTTAGGCCATTAGATTTCGCTCGTGCATGGCATAAAACAGTCCGTTTTAAATGTTGAATATACAATAGTGAGTCAATGAGTTAATATAAAATAGAATAGAATAGTAAAAAATATAAAAAATAGAAAGTTGGATTATAAACTGTCTCTATTATAGTCTGTCACACTTGCTATGGAAGCCCTGACAAAGACATTGGAAGTCATTCCCCAAGCCAGCGTAAGTAGACTAGCCTTTATAGTCCAGTACCATACTGAATAACTCATGACTTATACCTACTGACACATAGCATTGAGATCATTCAACATAAAGTTACAACACAAGTAAGCACAAGAAGTAGAGTCATCAAGCCTAACGTGTCCCTCATGTTGCTGTAGGAGATGTGGTGGGGAACACTGGGCACTGTCAGGCCGTTCCCCAACTTCACTGCTGGGAAAGATGCTAGAGAGCTTCATACTGCTCTGGAGAGCAAAGGTACCAGTCAGGTTTGACATGGTTTTACAGTGTGTACATATGTATGTGTGGCTAAGTGTGTGTTTGTGTGTGTGTGTATGTGTGAGCATAGTCGCAGATGTGAACACACTGGTACGAATCCTGACTAATCGGAACAATGCCCAGAGACAGAGCATTGCATGCGCCTACCACAAGCTCACACAGAAGGTACATTGGCCGCACTCTTTCTCTCACACATACGTATACATGCAGGCACAACTGCCAAGGCATCACCACTCACCAAGGCAAACCAACATTGCTTTGCAAAGCTGGTCTCCAGTACCTCTGCTCCCCTGCAGGATCTGTCCCTTGCCCTGAAGAAGGCCCTCTCTGGGGGGCTGGAGGACCTCATGCTGGGCCTGATGATGACCCCGGCTCAGTTCGACGCCCACCGCCTCAGACAGACCATGGAGGTGAGAGGGATGAGCTGTGTGTGTGTGTGTGTCTGAGAAGTGGCTTCACCCTTTCTTTCCCATCTGCAACAATTCGAATGGGTCCGATCCCATGTGGGTGTCTTGTGGTGGACGTGCGTGAGTTCTAGTTGGATTGCCTGCGTGTCGTTCCAGGGGCTGGGCACGGATGAGGAGGGCCTGCTGGAGGTGCTGTGCACCAAGTCTCCACAGCAGCTCAGGGACATCACCGTGGCCTACAAGCAGGGTGAGACACACACACATAGATGCATACACACACACACACACTTTAACGCCCAGTTAGCTTGCACGCTAAATCCTACTCATGCTTGTTTGTGCTTGTAGAGTTCGACCGCTACTTGGAGAATGACCTCATCAGCGAGACGAGTAAGGAGTTCACCAAACTGGTGCTGGCCATACTCAAGGTAATGGATGCATCCATTTTGGATACGTAATAAGATACAGATCAAGTACATGTTCAGAATCAACTATGTATACTGTTGATATAGAGTACATAATACATTTACTTAACTTTGATGTATTGTGGATACATGGATACACATGGATATTGAGCTATTGTACAACTGGGTGAAAGGGAGTTTCTTTTGATGTCAACAGAAGGAAGAGACTAACGTAAAGGGCTTCATTAATTACCAACTCATTGATCAGGACACTAAGGTATGTTTCCAGCTTTATTGAAGCAATGGCTTGTACGCCTTTAAAATGCTCTCAATTCAATTTGTTTCACATCAATTGTCATGGTGTTTGTGTGCATGTGTGTGTGTGTGTGTAGACTCTAAATGCAGCAATCAGTGGTAAAAAAACAGACCCAGCCCCCTGGATCCAGGTGTTAACCACCCGGGATTCAGTTCACCTCAACAGAGGTGAGAAACACGCGCCTTTTCTCCTCTCCTACTCTTTCATACAAGTCAACAGTGTTTAACTCAAAGCCTCTTTATATATTTGGAAGGCGCTTTGAAGTTAAGTTCATATCATTCCAACATTATTATTGTAACACCTCTCTCCCTTTCAGTGTTTTCCAGGTTGGAGGATTTGAGAAAGGAGAGAGTGGAAAAAATGGTTCAAACTCACTTCTCTGGGGATGTTAAAATTGGCTTTCGCATACTAGGTAAGATCTGATTAACCTCTCCGTGCGTGAGTAATATTCTTTTAAAGGGAACATTCTGATATGGCATATTCATGATGGCACTGTCTCAACAGTTTCAAAATTGCATTTCATTATTTTGAAGTCAGAAAAGTCAGATTACTTTTCTGGCCTGTTTGTTTCTGTATTAATTAGCAATCCTCAGCTTTATTTATTTCAACCTCTACCAAGCTTTAAGCATCTGGACATTCACAAGAAAATCAACCGCACGATTCTTATATGTATTTCGTACTTGTGTGTATTTTCATTCTTAGTTTGCTGCATCCAGAGTATTCCTGCATACCTGGCACAGAGGCTGCAGAGCAACATTAAGGTTAGCCTGTCCTATGATATTGAGGATTAGTCCCCTTGGTGTGGCTTTATTCATACTTGGCATGGTGTGTGTGTGTGTGTGTGTGTGTGTGTGTGTGTGTGTGTGTGTGTGTGGGTGTGTGTGCGTGTGTGTGTGTGTGTGTGCAGAAAGGGCGTGCTATGCAGTGGATACTCATCAGCCACAGTGAAGATGATCTGCTTTGCGTCCGAATGGAGTTTCGCAGGCTGACCAACAATTCCCTATACTCTACACTACAGGTATGGCTTCAGACACACATCTTACTAATATGTACAGATACACAATGAATGATCTCAAATACAATAGTCATTGATTCCTTCTCTAATCTCCCATCTCTTCTTTTTCACAGAAAGAATACAAAGGAGAACTGCAGCAAGCTCTTCTGGCCTTGTGTCGATCTGAAGACCTTTAAATGAGATAAAAAATAATAATAATAAAAAAAATCATGTCTAGTTCATCAGTAAATGTCTGTGTGCTTGTTGTCATATTAGTGTGTCTTTGAACCCTGTTAGTTCAAGTATGTTGTTTGTGATGGTAGAATGAAAAAGCTGAATGTCCTTTTACATCTTTCTAAATTGTTCTCAGTAGTTTTGGGCTTTACCGGATCAGAATCAGAATGGGATTTATTCGCCATGAAAGTTTGCACAGACAAGGAATTTGCTTTGGCAGGAAGGTGCATACAATAGACATATACCTAAAATTTAAATATGTGGACTATCTATACTAAGGGTACATAAACTAGCAGTACTAAGTGGGATTATAATAGAATTAAATATACAATAAAATAAAATATAAGTTGCCGTAAATTACAATATAAAAATACAAATATTACAAAAAAATACAAATGTACAAGATACCATTTTGTAATGCAGTGCAAAAAGCAGTGTGTTTTAAGCAAGAAGTCATTAGAGTCAGTGTGGTCCCTTGGCCTTGTTGAAGAGGCCAACAGCAGAAGGGAAGAAACTGTTTTTGTGGCGTGAGGTATTGGTCCTGATGGACCGCAGCCTTCTGCCGGAGGGGAGTGACTGAAACAGGGAGTGTCCAGGGTGGGAGGAGTCGGCCACAATCTTCCTCGCTCGCCTCAGGGTCCTTGAGGTGTGCAGGTCCTCGAGGGTAGGCAGATTGCAGCCAATCACCTTCTCAGCAGTGCGGATGATACGCTGCAGTCTGTTCTTGTCCTTGGCAGTGGCAGCAGCGTACCAGACGGTGATGGAGGAGGTGAGGATGGACTCAATGATGGCTGAGTAGAAGTGCACCATCATTGTCTTTGGCAGGTTGAACTTCTTCAGCTGCCGAAGGAAGTACATCCTCTGTTGTGCTTTCTTGATGAGGGAGCTGATGTTCAGTTCCCACTTGAGGTGAGTGGGGCTGTGTTCCTCCTGAAGTCCACAACCATCTCCACTGTCTTAAGAGCATTGAGCTCTAAGTTGTTCTGGCTGCACCAGGTCACCAGGTTGGCCGCTTCCCACCTATAATCAGACTTACGAAATCATTACACCTGGGGAAGGTATTTTACAAGAACAGTTTAGGTTCTCTTCTGATTGTTATGTCTGCATAAGCTTTCAAATGTATCTGTGTATTAGCAAACTACATAGATGGAGTCCATCAAATCCAAAAAGTCTCTCTCCAGTCCAGTTGCCTCTAATTATGGTACAATGTCAGCCAAGAGACGGGTATTAATACCCACCAAGCATCTCACAGCTGGCATTCATGCCCACTGTCCCTCTATCTTCCTTGGCCAAGTACCCCCCCCCCTTCCCTCCCTCCCTCCCTCCCTCCCAGAAATATAGTATAGGCTCAAATGATTCTGGGCCAACTGTATCTTTGGTTGGCACTGTGGCGCTTACCTGGTACTGTGCCCCCCCCTTAACAACGAAAAAGGTAGTGGTGCAATTCACCAGTTCCAAACGACTCTGATGTGACTTCCTGAGGAGTCGGTTGTGATAGGCCAGTTTTGAACATACCACCGGACATGGTGTAGCAATTCTTTAGACACTGATGGAGGCAATCCGATATTCAAGTGTGTTTTCAATCCCACTCGCAAGTGCTTTAAAAATATCTGTGTAATTCTCGTGGAAAAACGACATGAAATAAAACCTTTTTTTTAACAAAGGTGGAGGGTTGTTGCATAGTAATTGCCAAAGAAAGAGCGTGTGTGTGTGTGTGTATTTGCATGCATGCGTGTCATGTACAACTGTTAACCTTGACATTGAATGTCTACGGCTGTCAGGAACACAACTATATCACCTGACGGTAAATACTCTGCTTGCTCCAAGGTGAAAGATGTGCAAGTCTGCTTGTGTGTGTGTGTGTGTGAGAGAAGTTTGTACATGTAGTTTAATAATGGATTTTCAGGGGGCGGGGGGAGGGGCAAGTGTGGTGGGAGTGGCCAACTTTACATTCAGATATAAAACCCTTCTCCATTTGAGAGTCTCCGTGTGGTCCCTCTCTCATCTCACTCTCCCGTCTGGGCTTCAACTTGTCCTCCCTCATTCCTGATCCAGCAACGTCTCCTTCTCATCCTCACCAATCCAACCAAACGCTGCCAAAATGGAGGCCGTCAAGAAGAAGATGTTGATGCTGAAGCTGGATAAGGAGACTGCTGTGGAACAGACTGCGCAATCTGATGTCGACAAGACGGCTGCTGAGGAAAAGAGCAAACAGGTGGAGCTAACACCTAGACCAGGCTAACACTTAGACCATGCTTATACCCAAACCAGGCTAATACCTAGACCAGGCTAACACCTAGACCAGGGTAGCACAGATAGTGGGTGATGTTAACTTAAAAAAAAATCAAATTAAATTTGTCTAGGACAACTTGTCCAAGACAATTTACACACAACGTATTAAGAAAGCAAAGCTATTTGATATTATCCCAAAATATTATTTTCTTACATTTCAACGGCCTCTTGTCACAGAACCTTCATAAGAGCCTGAAAGAAAATTGATGGACAGCCACAACCACACTCAAGGTTTATACACCAGGATCCTTAAACGATACAGTTGAATGCCTCATGAATCTATAATAAGACCGTGTAAGCATTCTTCTGTGGCAGAGACAGATGACCTGTCGCCAGGTTGGGATCCAACAGAAGAGGGAGAACTTAAGCTGAGACTGACAATGGTTTACACAGGGAGACCTTGAAGAGTTTCTGAGGATATTAATACCCTTGTGGCCTTTACACATTAGCCTCACCCCCATCAGCCCTGGCTCGATCCCAGCATTCGACTTTGGACTTGGGGTGATTGAGATCCACGCCTCGAGATCACACGTCTAATTATGGAAACAAAAAAATCTGTGGTTCTGTCAGCCAGGCAATTTCTGTATCTCATGACTTCATATTCAGTAACTGAGATTTTAAATGAACTGTCTTAAAAAACAATTCACCTTTTTTTCATGCAGACCCAACTGCACTTGCCTGTAGACCTGCTTTGAATAACCGTAATTGTAAGGAATATGCAATAACTTTGGATGTTGTTGATCAATCCTCTCGTGTCTTTTTCTTTGCCGGTGTCTCTCCTCTCCTTCACCCTTTTCCAGTTTTGCAGTCTCTGTCCTCCCTGCTCGCTCTTCTTCTCCTTCCCTCTGCATGGGCGTAATCTCACTTCCTCTTTCTTTATCGGAGCGTTCCTTCCGTCTCTCATCCATGTTTTTCTCCATCCACCTTTTCTTCCACTGTCCCTTTCTGTCTGTCTCTCTATGAACACAGCATGAAGATGAGATCCTGCAGATGCAGAAGAAGCTGAAGGGGACTGAGGATGAGCTGGACAAGTACTCCGAGGCCCTGAAGGATGCCCAGGAGAAGCTGGAGGTGGCGGACAAGAAGGCCGCAGATGTGAGTTATACAATCCCAGCAACCTTACACCTACAGTATGGTACACACACACACACACCTACACTCAAACACATTTTCTTCCTTTCCAATAACTTTTATTCATCTCTCCCACTTAGTATACCCATAAATACATTCTCATTTCGATAGCTTGGAGCGAAAGAGTTTAAGTGCATTATTCCGTTTTTATAAGAGCCTAAACTGATTTTGCCCAAAGCCCCACATTTACTTTTAGGCCTTACATTTTTCTTTGAATTGCAACCCATAGGTCATAATTTCAGTTGTGTCCTTTAGCCACTGAATAGATCTCACTGAGAAATTTAATTTGATATATAATACTCATATTCGCCCAACATGCCATAAATAACAAAATTCTGCATAGATCTACTGGACTTTCAAAAAACTACTTTTTCACTAGACAGCACCCACATGTGTTCAATTGGAAGTATGGGAGTGTCAGTTGGTCTATTCTGACAACAGATATCTCATTGTGTCAGTGTGCAGTCGGACATAGTTACTGCTAGTTCCAATAGTGCCCATGTCAATTTGAGCAGGATTATTAATGAATCCCGACGGAGGTTCACAGATCAGAAGGAAACATCCGAGTATGTAATCCCCTAAACTTCCCTCTCAAATGCTATCTTCCCTCAATCCAAAATGTTCTCAATTTCAACCACCTTTTATTTACCACCTCGGTTTTCTCTAGTGTCTTCTTCCTGTCATTGTCTGCAGGACCAGGACAGTGATTCACCCCAGATATAGGGCAGCAGACCCCAGATATAGCAGGCCCACCTGTCGCAGTAATAGTTTGCCTTGTTATGGCAAAGACCTCAGGAGGCTCCCCCGTGCCAACATACCAGTGGGGCTTAAAACAGGAGAGCCCGGGAAGGGGGTCAGAAGGAGGAGGTGTGAAGAGTGTCAGAAAGACAATGCTCAGCTGGGACATACCACACGAGCTGACATGACTTATGAGATACCGACCTTGCTCGCTCCTGTGATTAAATACGGATTCTCGCGTGACATCGCTGTACTGAAATATAGTAGAAGAGAGGATCATAGGTTGAGATGATCTCAACCTATGATCCCCCCAAGCTAAGAAAGATATAAAAATGAGCATTTCCATGCAATGTCTTCAAAAGTTACCATTGTTGAAGTGAATAAAAGCCAACTCAAAACACTTCATGACAGCTGGAACAAAAGTAAGGCCGTCTTCCCAATGTGCTGAGTAGTGTGAGACCTTGAGAAGGTGTAGATATCTCAGAGAGGATAAAGATATCATATCTGCTGCTTGGCTTGCACAGGATCCACAAGGCCCAGAGGACAGCTAAGCCAACCAACTATCCCGGGGTTGTGACTCACAGTTTCAGTTGCAGAAAACCCCCTCCATGTCTTGAGGCCGTGTCTCTCCAGAGGGCGTCCGGAGACTGGCGACAATGTGGGAAGACACACTCACCTTTGGGTGCAGAGACATATACACTCTGTAGGAAGCCAATAGCACACTTTGGCTTATAGCTGACACATAATGAGACATGGGCTAGAATACAGCAGTGTGTGGTCAGTGAGTTATCGGTCCCTTCCCTCTCAACCAGTCATGTACCCCACTGGGAGCTTTGGCATGTCTGTACCAAGCTACAGATGCAATGGGGTTGGGTGGGTTTAAAAGTATAATGTCTGTATATAAAAGTATATAGACACAGTGCTGGTCTGACTGGACAACTGGTTAGTGTCTATACCCCCCTTCACCCCACAACAATCCAATAAGGGATTAGAACAGTTAGTATAGTCATGTCACTGCTGGTGTAACCACTGTCGTCATGGTTTGCCCAGTGACTTGTCGGAGGGGGTTAATTATGTCACACCTTTAAGCTGTAGTGGGTTCAGATGTTCAAAGGTCACTGACACTCCTCGATTGGAGTTATCCACTCTGGAGTCTGAGGGTGTCGACTGCTTCACTATGGATTAGGGGCTGTATTCGAGGGATCTGGTGGTTGTTTGTTGTGACAAGCTCTCAATTCGGTGTCCTAGATTATTTGGATCTGGAAATGCCAGTGGGTTCAAATAATTTCTCTGCAAATGGAATAACTAGGCCTTTCAAAATTCTTTACTCACATGGGGTGATAGAAGACATCATTTAAAATGTTTGGTCGAATGCAATGTTTTAGCAGCACTCTTGTACATTTCCTGTTGCTCTTCAATGTCTCTATCACAAGAAAGCAGAAATGCCCTAAAATAGACACATGTACAAGACAAGTTAAAAAATATATCAAAATGGGCAGGGTCTGGAGGCTGATTCTGATGCTCAATATGTGTAAGAGAGACACCTAGTGGTCAGAAGAGGCAGACAAGACAAGTCTTACAAGATAATAAATACCAGATTAGATGGCATTCATTATCGATCAAATGTTCAACCTGTAAGCACATGATCAGCGACATTGGAGTGTGAGAGCTGGAAGCGAGCCAAACACTGAGTGTTTGGTCCATAACAAAGCAAACTGCCAACTCATTGCCCGACACAACTATCATGTGATAACAAGTCGTAGATATGTGTTCATACTTTTTATTTTGAAACGTGAACATTTTAAGCAGAAAAAATAATACATATTTTTTAATCAATCGACGTTTGTATTTTGTTTCAGCAACAATGTTAGTTTATTTGGTTTCATTATTCAGCTGGCGGGAGGATGATACGTATATTACGTCAGTTCCTTTACACGGGGCGTAGTAGACAGGAAGCGTGCTGAAATAAGGAAGAGAAAAGGAGCGAGGCAACTGAAGGGGAGGGAGAGAGTGTGAGACCATACAGCCGCTTTCCTTGCAGTTTTCCTTCAATTAATTTAAAGTAGTTACTTAGATATAAAAGCCCGTTACTCTAATTGATTTTTAAAGTGCATCAACTTTTATTCGACTATAATTCGAGGTAAAGAAAAGGATTTACTTTGTTAGCCGCGATAGCTAGCCAACTTAGCACCCTATTATAACAGAGCTGAAAACTTGGACTTAAAGTTCAGGCTATTATTCGTTTTCTCTGAGTTTTTAGTCAATGCACTCGGAAGTAATCGTTTTATGTCATTAAGATTTGCTCAAGGTAAGGCATTTAATTCTGTATACCTGCCAGCTTCCCAGTTGCTAGCTAGCTAGATTGAAAGAAACGAGGCTCTGTTCTGATTTCCAGTTTGGACTCGTTGACGGGGCGTTGCTGTGTCTGTTTGGGAAACATCCTGCAGGGAAACCATTGACGTTTGCCAGCGACTTGGAACAAATCTTTTTGAAACGACTCTTCCACCGTGTTGTTGCGTACGAGTTTTGGGGGGTGAAATAACCAACGCGCAGATTTGGAATTTCTTTGCAAGTTTGACCTATCTAGCTAGCTACTTCAAAAATGGCCGGAGTCAATAGCATCGAGGCAGTGAAGCGAAAAATCAAAGTTCTGCAGCAACAGGCCGATGAAGCTGAGGAGAGAGCTGAGATCTTGCAAAGACAGGTCGAAGAAGAAAAGCGGTCCAGGGAACAGGTAATGGGACAACAATCGTTATTTTTGCCTTCCCCACGCCTTCTTCTCCCAACCTTCCATTGCTTCTGAATCTTGGGATGATGTACTAGTAGGCTAATGCACACCTCATCCATGGCTGCAATTCCCCGTACTAGTTGTGGGTTATTAAACATTCATGAAGTGAGTTATCTGCTTGCTGACAATGTGGCTCCCTGCAATATTCAACTATTGATCAGGAAAGCAATTCTCATTGAATACATTTGATCAGCTATGCATTCCGGCTCAGTGGATGACAAAAGGATGTCGCTCAAATGCTTTGAATAGTTTTAGTAGGTTCACCCTGCAATTCTCCCCTCCTTGGTATTTCAAATGTTTGCCCTGAGGCTGAGCCCTCAACAACTCGTTAAATTCCTACTGCTCTCTTCAAGCAAATTGCTAGTGATGTAAGCGCCAGGTTGCCGCACGGTGCTAAATGTATTGCCACTTTATTGCTTCTTTGGGGGTCTATTTCTTTGGACGGTCCTTAGGTTGAGGTATCTGGGTCATAGTATTCCACGGAAGGTCTATAGTATTAGCATGTGTTCTGTTATTTTTTCACATTTGTGGCCATTGCTGTGGCTTATCTATATGTCCATATGGTCTTTTGCCTTTACACTGGAAGATAAGCCCTGCATGCGGCCAGTGATAATGGGCCCCTGACCAACCCTGTGTTTTTTTTCTGTAGGGACACAAACATGTCTCAACCGCAGTCACTTGACAGTAACAACCCAAGTTAACACACGTTCTAGTTTTAAAAGAACAGCTTTAAGATCTCTGTAGCCAACTTCTAGCATGGACCTGAGTTGTAGGCGTGAGACGGTGTGCTAACCGCCTGCTTTGTCATGCTCTATGGTGACACAGGACGTGTGTTGCAAACCGATTCTGTTGCCCTTTTTTGGTGATGCCAAAGAAGGAAATGACAACGGATGACAAAAAAAAATGGTGGTTTGAGTGAGTCCTCTCCTCTCAGAACAGTTGAAGAGGAAGTTGGCCTGTCAAGGAATGTTCTGCCTCTTCCCGCAGGGTAAATCCTCCCTCGCCTTGGAGCTTTGTCGAAGTAATGGTGCCGGTGTCATTTTGGCCACCTGTTTGTCTCTGGAGAGAAGCCTACACAGCCCCTTATCTTCACAGGCAGCTAGCCTAAACCTCTTTAGGGACAGGCTAATGGGGATGACTCCTTAAGACTCAAGCTAACAGGCAAACACAAATTTTTATGTACACGTCCTGAGTAAACCAAAGCCAACTAGTAATGAACCCTTTCCAAGCATACGTTCTACATGCATCTTCCAAAGAAATGCCCTCGGATGACCATGAGGAGAAAAAAAAACACTAGACAACTAAAAGGCACCAGCACATTGTGAAACACAAACTCCAATACAGGAAATGTAGTAATGAGCCTAACGGCTGCCTAACAGGTGAAAGTCATTTCTGTATGGGATGAGTATTATTGGCTGTGCAAGGGGGTTTCTTATTTGCATGTCTCTATGGCGATGGCCCACGTTGGCGGAAGGGCGGTTGCTTGTGCAGGCTGTCCAACACCCGCTTGCCAGCACCATGGCAACGATTTGTAATCTGTGCCAGAGTTGTTCTTTCAGGCGCTCAGCATGTTGCCTTTGGGTGTTCTGTTCGTCTCTTGCGTTGCAAGGGAAGAGTAAAAGGCTGTTTTTAAGCAAGACCTCAAGTGGTCATTCATTGTTTGGGGCCATGTTGTACCCAGGTACTGTCTTGGCCTGTGTGTGTGTGCACCACTATCGGTTCCAGTGAGGGCTAAAGGCATTTCCATGACAGTGTTTAAATCTGTGGCTGTAAGAGGGGTGTCACAGTTTCTTACTGGTGACATGTCCATCTGGCCAAGGCTGCCGTAAGCCTCCTGTCGCTCTCCCTGCCCGGAGTCGCCCTCTGTCTCCTCCTGACGCACATTCTTCACTTGCTCCAAGGCTCAGGGGGAGGGAGGGAGGGGGAGGGATAAGAAGACTAGCAGCTCTACAACACCATAGCATTCATTAATTCAAGTGCTTTAACCTTTAGTTCGTCCAGCTCATGCCCCTCTCTCATGCTGTCTGGGCTCGCTCTCTCTCGTTCTATTTATTTCAGCTCTTTACTACTGCCCAGCATGGGTCAACACATTCTGATGTAGGCTGGTGCGCCCAATTTGTGCTGTTGTGACTGATGCAGCATCACTTGGGGAGGGCGGGGGTGTGTTTCTCAAACTCGCGGTGTAATCCAATATGACATGTTGGTGTCCATTACACAAAGGCAGAGTAGAGTAGCGGAGAACACACACACAGCTCGGTGGACAGTGCTCACCTCCCTCTCTTTTGCTCCCACGCACGCTGGCTAACTGAGGGGAAGGTGGAGTCGGCCTCTTAACAGGCCTCTGTGAATGATGCATCATACACGCACGTCACAGCCTGAGGGAGAAGAGGCCCATCAAGTGTGGGCCTGCACGTTTTGAGTGCCCATAACATAATCGAATTCCTCCCTCACAATACAATGTAGGCGTTATGAACATATTGGAAGAGGCCCTCCAGGGTGGTCCCACGCGTACGTAATGCCACTGCCGGGCCTCATCTCTTTTGTGTGTGTCTCTCTCTCTCTCTCTCCCTCGTCCCCCAGGCTGAGGCTGAGGTGGCGTCCCTGAACAGGCGTATCCAGCTGGTGGAGGAGGAGTTGGACAGGGCCCAGGAGAGACTGGCCACCGCTCTGCAGAAGCTGGAGGAGGCTGAGAAGGCTGCGGACGAGAGCGAGAGGTGTGGGCTGGGTGAGGGGGGGGGGGGGAGGGAGTAGAGGGGGGAGGGGGGGGGGGGAGGGGGAGGGAGAGGAGCTGGCTCCGAACTGTGTTGCGATTCACCTTTGGTTTCCTCCGACACCGCCACTTCCTGATCCCCCTAGCGGGGGTGGTTTTACTTCCTGTGAGGGTTCCAGGCCAGACAGGATGTAGGATGAGGAGAGTCACAATGACAGGGTTCATGTTGGAACCGGCAGTGTTGGGTTTGGAGAGACAGGGAGGATTGAGGCTGATTCTGGGTGGGTGGACGTTGATGTTAATAACTAAGACTTTTTGAACCAAGTCAAAACACACACACGCCCACCCCAAAACCGTGCCCTTCAATCTCGCTGTGCTCACATCTGGTCTGCGTTAAGAGTCTGCATCAGAGATCAGGTATTAGCAGGAGAGATGGACACAGGCCCCTGGCTCAGGCCCCTCATCAGCTACAACAACATTGAGCAACAGTGCCGTGTAGAGGGACGACTTTGGACAAGTCACATTCCATACTCGCCCGTGCGCTGCAAATCATCCATTTGGATACTGCTTCACAGGAGAGATTTCAAAATGGGTCCCCATCTAGTACACAATGACGAATCCTCCATTTTAAGTTGGGAATCCTCCGGGTCCAAGTCGATACGATCTCGAAACGGTCAGTTGCGGGTCGTGTTTCGTAACCCTTGGCATGCCTCCCTCCCCTCCCTCGCCCAGGGGCATGAAGGTGATTGAGAACAGGGCCCTGAAGGACGAGGAGAAGATGGAGATGCAGGAGATCCAGCTGAAGGAGGCCAAGCACATCGCTGAGGAAGCCGACAGGAAGTACGAGGAGGTGAGCTGAACACACACACACACGCATCCTAAGCAGTTAACTTTATCATCGGCTCTCTCCTACCTACATGTCTCTCACATTGGGTCACCTTCTCCCTACCTCCTCCCCCCCCTCCCCTCTTTCTCTCCCTCTTGTTTCCTTGCTTCTCTCCCTCCAGGTGGCTCGTAAGCTGGTGATCATCGAGGGTGACTTGGAGCGTACAGAGGAGAGGGCAGAGCTGGCGGAGACGTGAGTCGCTTTCTCTCTCACACATGCGCACAAACGCTGGACCCCACACTACTTGTACATGCTCTGTCGAATGTTTCAATTGAACCCAAAGCAATGCCGGCGAGCTCGCACGCCGACAATCATCCTGCATTCAACGTCATAGACAGGCACTGAATTGTCCTAACAACGCCATGAAGTAACTTTTGGAACCCCCTCGGGTCCTTTGCTGCACATTTGCATGGCTTTAACTTTGCCAGCACAAATACTCCCAGCATCCCTTCAGGACCCTCGCCAGGCTGCCCAGGGCTCTGCCTGACTGCATGACCGCTCACACACCTCTGCTGCGGCCCTGGCATCATGTAGTAGTCGCACGCCCACTTTTATGTCCCCGTGAACCATAGATTTCTTTTCACCTGAATATATATATATATATATATACACATATATTTTTTTTTTCTTCCCAAAAAGGAATTAGGCTCTGATTGCCATGTGATGTACAGAAGAGATATTTTCTTGGTCTTGGCTGGTACTAGAAGTAAACGTTTAGGTTTTTTAACTATAAAAGTAACGGCACCCAATTGTTGTCATGCTGCTTGAAGTTTGAATTGTCTTTACGACAGTGATGGCGTGTCATAAATTCTAGCCCAAGTTATGTCGGCTCAGACAGAGCAGAGTCGATCATCATAAAAGTGGGAATGCTTTAACAGTTCTAATCTGTCCCTCCCTCTGTCTCCATTGGTTATATGCCTGTTGTCTGCATGTCTTACCGACATATCACTCGTGCACCATTCCTTCTCTCTGTCTTTCTATCTATCTATCTCTCTCGCTCCCTCTTTCACTCTCTGCATGCGCTTGTGTCATGTGACCCCCCCCCCCCCCCCCTCCACGTTCACTAACAGCAAAGTCCGGAGGTTGGATGAACAGCTGAGGGGTTTCGACCAATCCCTGAAGAGCCTGCAGGCCTCTGAGGACAAGGTACTGCCCCCTTCCACCCCTCCCATTCACACTGGGGACACAGGGGGTCCCTTACAGGGGTGGGGGGTCGCAAGGGGGTTGTCTGGGCTCCCCAGAGGGGGGAGGGAGGGGGCGTTTTGTGAGGATTTTCAGCCCTCCTGCCTTCGCTACTAGCAAAGTTATCCCCCCCCCCGCGCGCTCCTCTGACTGCATGGCCGCTGTAGTGGTCTCGCTTCCTCCCCGCGCCCCTCCTCGTGTGCTCCATCTCCTCTTCTCCCTCTCCTCTTATCTCCTCTCCTTCCCCCTCCTCGTCTCTCTCAAACACGCTGCCTACCATGTGCATGAATGTAACCGTCATCACTTAGACTCAATGCGCTCCATATTCCAAGGTCTGCCAGCAGGATTTGACCCTGGACATTTTCGTGTGGTGTACCATGGATTTACGGAAGAACTGTCTTTTTTTTTTTTTTTTTCTGTTTTTTTTTTTTTTGCCCCATTGTTGTTGTCTTAGTTTTCAGGAGACTGTTTGAGGTCTCACTCTGTCAACAGGAGGTTAAAGTTCATGCCTTTCTATCCAGTTTTTTTTTTTTTTTCTTTAATTTTTTCTCGTTGTAAATCTCTCGTCTGTTTGTCTCTTCCCCCTCCTTCCCTGTTCATTGTCACTTGTCTTTTTCCTTGCCCCCCCACACTCTATTTCTACCCCTTGACCTGTGACCTTTGCCCCTTCATGCCCCCCCCCCCCCACTCCTTCATCTTCCCCTCTCTCCCTGTCATCACCCCCTCCCCCATCCCTACACTGGCCAAAACGCAACCTTCAAACAAACCGCGCACAAAAAACCCCACACATATAAATACTGCAGCAAATGTGCGGAGTTGGAGGAGGAGCTGAAAAATGTCACCAATAACTTAAAGTCCCTGGAGGCCCAAGCTGAGAAGGTAGGGGGGAGTGAAAAATGGGGTGGGGAGGGAGAGGGTGACGGTCCCTGCATGCATTTGGAACTATAACCCTATCCAGGCCAGTCCCAGTGAAAACCAAATGTTCATCTGTGGCATCCATACCATGGTTCACTGTTCATGAGAAAAAAAAAAAAAAAAAGGGTTTTTATCCAGAGACCTAATGGTGTATAAAATCATTTTATATTTGTTGCTGTGTGTACGCGTGCTACTATTTACTGTGTTGGATGCCAGGTTATTTACCAGTTATGACTAAAAGATACCTAAAATACCTCTACTGTTTTTTTTGTCCAAAGCTACTTCAGGAAATGAGTGATGTCATGACACCAATGTGCTTAAGCAATTGGAACAGGTCAATTCTATTTCCTCTATCTCTATTTAGAGTGGCATACACTGGTGGTTTGCTATTGATCACAATGTCTCACTCATACAGGCAAAACAATCATTCAGTGTCTACATACCCCAGAACCTGTTTGCTAGTGTGTAACTCCATGCCTCACATTGCAACCCTTGTTTGGACAAAACCTGACTGGAAACAACCAATCAGAGAGCCAGAATAACAGGATCCAAGTCAGAGGCACGCTTTTTTGACGTCAACAGAAAACAAACGAAATGGCAGCCAGAACAAGCCATTATTTGACCTTGGGCAGTGGGGGAGGGATTTGTAACAGAATTAGCCTCGCAAAGACCTGGTAACTCTTGGAAAGGTGAGACGGGGATTAAGACGACATGAAAGTGTAGGTCTGGATGCAACTGTTGTTGTGGGAACAAGAGGGGAAATGTCAGACAAAAGCCTTTTCACAGGACAGTCAGTGGGACAGTTGCTTGACAACAGCCCCCCCAGGCCCTTAGTCTCCCTTTCTCTAGTGCTTCTAGAGGGGCCCAGGATGGATTTCTGAGGCCTGTCTGCAGAGAGGGAGGCAGTCTGCACTGTGGCTCTGCTCTGGCGCAATCCTGCTGCTGTGTTGGCTAGCTTGCCACACCCAGTGTGCAGCTGCAAGAATGCAAACCCCCCTCTCCTCCCCTCCCCCTTAAAAAGTGACGCCACAGCTTCTTACAACACCAGGGCTTTGTGGCTTGCAGAAAGAGGCCTTTTCAGCAAGTTCCCTCACTCTTGCTGCCAGAGTGACTGTCTGCCAATTATGTCATTTTGGCGGGAGAAGCGAGTTTGTTTAATTTTTTTTCTTGCCTGTTTAACCCCCCCCACCACTTGATGTTGTTCGATTTTCAGAAAACTAGCGTCACTAATTTATTGCTTCTCGTGAGCAGAGGTGAATTAGTGGACTGTTGCCACTGGTGACCCAGTGTCCACCAAAAACACCAATGGGAATATGGCCTTGGCCAGGTCTTCTAAAAGGATACAGTGTATGTGCCACATTAGTGAAAAAGGCTTTAGGAATTACAAATATGCGTTGTCAGACTTGACTCATCGACCCCCCACCCCCCCTCCCCCGGTGGGGTTAGCTCTGTGGGGGGATGTCTGTTTCTGAGTTTCATATTCCCCGCTAGAGCTAGGCTATGATGTTACCCAAAAATAGTGAAGTGAAACAGTGCTTTTGTCAACACAAAATCCTTTTAATCTTGTTTCTCTATGACAAGAAAAGCAGGAGAGTAGCTGCTTATAATGTATTCATTTAGCAGACACTGTCACCCAAAGCCACATGGGGATTTAAACCTGCAATCTCTTGATTGGCATGTGCCACAGTCAGTGGCTGGTAGAATGCAATGCATAGGACAGAGATATCTCCAGTGTAAATTTGGGGGCCTCTTAGCAGCTCTTGGCTGTTCTAACGTTCTGCAGAGTTGCCCTGGGACTCCCCTGTGTGCCAGATGTCTCTGATTGGCTTCTTCCCTCCCCTCCACCCCCCCCCCCCCCTCCCGCTACAGTACTCCCAGAAAGAGGACAAGTACGAGGAGGAGATAAAGATCCTGACCGACAAACTCAAGGAGGTGAGAATCCACACAACGGGCTGTTTTGTTTGTCTGTCCAAAAGAATGGATTTTAGGATAATAAAAAAAAACATCAAATGTTTTGTACTATGCAATTAACCTTTGACTGAGTTTATGGTATAGATGAATCAGTATAGACTCAACCTTGATATTAGAGGAGCCTGTGTATGGACCTGTCCTGGCCTTCTGTCCTGAGCAAGTCTTGATTCACCTCACAGGCTGAGACCCGCGCTGAGTTTGCTGAGAGGTCAGTGGCGAAACTGGAGAAGACGATCGACGACCTGGAAGGTGGGTGTTCCCTCGCTTTCCCTCTTCGTCAATCTCCCCCCCCCCCAACCTTCCTTCCTTGGTCTTCATTTTTTCATCCCTGTCTCTCTCCTTCCGTCCACCCACAGATGAGCTCTATGCACAGAAACTGAAGTACAAGGCCATTAGTGAGGAGTTGGACCATGCCCTCAATGACATGACCTCCATGTAAATACCCCTTAGGTGTTGCCTGTGTGATGTGGTTTGGACTTGCGTGCCGTGTGGTGTCAACACTGTGAATTTTACGGTCGACCTCTTTGAGGCATAGGTGCTAACTATTGAGATGTAAGTGGGAGGTTTCACGACAAAGGCAGCTTTTTACTGCGGGAAAGTCTACGGTAACTTCACGACTACCATGAGATGCAATTCACTCGCACGACATGTACACCTACTCTTACATATTTCTACACTGTAATTTAAAAAATCAAGTGCATGTTGACGCTTCAAATCTGCCCAATGTGTACACCCGTATAATTCTTGGTTGATTTCATGCTTAGTTTATCAAGTCAATGTAGCTTACAGCTTGCGCACCGACCATGACATTACTCCTATATATATATTTTCTCTCACTTCTGCAATGTTACTGGCGTGGGTTGTAACCTAGGCAACAGTACAACACAAGGCATAACAATCTCCCTCTCTGTCTACGAACGTCGAGAGGCGCTCACTGACGCTGTTCTTCACAGCTCTTAGGAACTCGGCTGATCCCCTTTTTGCAGTAGTCTAACATGTTCGACGACATGTCTTCCTTCTCGTTATCACCCAATATGACACGTGGTGTCCCTCAGCTGCATCCCTCGGGTTGTCCACCCGCCGAGGAATTCAGCTGGGGAAGCAGCGACGAGGATTCGGAACAGTATTTTCCTGATTAGCTCTCGGTGTGGTGGTATGGGTGTCGTTGAATAGGTCGAATTCTATGGTCTTAGGTTTTACTTTCACCATTCTGCCTGAATCGTCTCGAGTCCCTCTAGGTACTTGACTAAGCCTTTACATCGATAACGATCACAACCCAAGTCCCTGCATGTTTTGAATTTTGTTTTGCAGTTGCATGCATCTGCGGATTTGAATTGAGTTTCTTCCCCTTTACACGACTGGCTATAATAACCATGGTGTGAAGTTTCTGTGCCATGGTGTGACCCTCGATGACGAAATGGCTGCTCTTCCACTCTATTTCAGATAAATTGGACTCGTTAGATACCGGGGAAAACTTGGCCAATGCACTCTGAATGTGGTTGTGGGCTTGACCATTCCAATTCGGTCTGGCCTGAAATGCCGCAACGGTTGCTCTCTCTCTCTCTCCCTCCCCACCCTTCTCTTGTGCTCTCTCTCCCCCCTGCTTTTCCTCCCTTCCTTTTGTGACTCATTCCTGATGAACATCTAGAGAGAATCCCTGCCCTCCTCTTCGTCACCGGTGCCTGACCCTTCCTTTCTCTCTAGACCGTGTTCTCTCTCTCTCTCTCTCTCCCTTTTATCATGGCACTTACAGCCAGTACGCTGGCTGCGTATCTGGGTTACCCTTTTTTTTTTTTTTCTCACACACCCTGTATTTGTGACTGGTTCTATGTCTCTAATGAAGGGAAAGGGGGGAGGTAAAAAAAAGCAAAGTATTGACTGTTGTCTGCTTCACTGATTTGTTTGCTGTCCACACTCTGGGTTGTAGTCATGTTCTTTCACTCTGAATTTTGGCTTGGACTGGCTTCACCTGCATCACTCAAGGTTGGTCCGAGCTGTTCGACACACACCCAAACTTAATGGTGCTGTCAAGCTGGCCCCTTGGACCCCGAAACAAAGTTGAAGAGGAAGTCGGGGGGGATCACAACATGCATCATCCTGGTGTGCTGCATACCATGAAGATGAAAAATGATAGACCAAGTTTAGGGGTTTTATAAAGAGGAAAGCCGTCTATAAATCCTTGGTATACCTACCTGGATGAACACAAATGCAATGCTGACATGGGAACAAATGAGCTTCACATTAGTTAGGTTACATCACCCCTCACCTTGTGACATCATCCCTCAATAAGTATTTTGAGGGAATTGGTCAATGTATGCAGATGACTGTATTCCATAATAGCTGCCCCAAAGCAGTGTCCTTCAAAATATATAAACGATACACTGACTATAGCACTGAAGATAACATTTAATCTAGCATAGCATTTCATGCTGCATCAGGCTTGCTAGATTTAATAAATTGTCAAAACGAGGGTCGTAATACTTCAGTAGAACATGAAATCTGTGATCTTAACTGGTCTTGACAGAAATAACATTGAAGCAGAACAGGATGGGTCTAGGTCCAGTGTTGCCACAGTTACTTTGAAAAAGTATTCTGATTACTCCGTTAAAAGGTAATTTAGTTACTTTACAGATTACTTGATTTTAAAAGTAAAGCGTTAGATTACTGTTACTGAAAAAAGTGGTCAGATTAGTTACCGGCATCACTGTATTTCCAACTCGAAAATGTGCATCTCTCCTCCTCCATTGTTGTTTGTATCGCTGCGTGGTACTTCAATTGTCTCCAAACATCTCCACTGTTACTTAGCCGATGAGAGGCAATACACAACTGTAATGTTGATTTATAGACAAGAGGGGGAGCAACAAACCATAAAAAACGCCCCGAGTACAGTAAATCTGAGATCATTTGCGAACCATTACTTTTAGAAAAACATGGATTTAGTTGCGTGACCCTCATGCTGAAAACGTGACTTAATTGTCGCATGGGCTGCATGACTTCACTCCCAGAGACGCAAGAAAAAATCAAATAAGTAACGCGTTACCCGCATCACTGTCTAGGTCTAACGTTTCGTCCTATCAACCATGAATAGTTTAACTGGCCTTACACGAAGGTCATCTTATATGCAATACTAACTAGTTCCTAGTTAGTATTGCATATCAAAACTAGGAACTAGTTAGTATTGCATATAAGATGACCTTCGTGTAAGGCCAGTTAAACTATTCATATATGGTATATATATATATATATAAAAACTGTACAGTACGTATACAAATGCACTGTCTACTCTTCAGCTGTTGCTACACAAATATTTTGGGGGGCTATGTTTTGCAATATTGCATTGCAGAGCTTGGTTAAAATATCAATAGGACACAAGTAGCAAATATTTTCAATATATTGTCAAATCCGGCAAGGCAAGTTTATTTGTATAGCACATTTCAACAAGGCAATTCAAAGTGCTTCACATAAAACTGTGAAAAGCATCAAAACATCAAAAAGAGAACAATATGTAAGAACATTCAATAAGACATGTTAAACAAGACATGTTAAAGTCAAGAAGCAAGAAATTAAATAAAAGTTGCAGTGCAGTTTAAGAAATAAAATGCAGGAGTGAGATGCAGAAATTGATATCCTTGAATCTGGTTCAATTAAAGGCAACAGCAAACAGTGAAGTCTTCAATCTGGATTTAAATGAGCTGAGGGTCTCAGCAGACCTGCAGCTTTCAGGGACCTTGTTCCAGATATGTGGAGCAGAAAAACTGAACGCTGCTTCTCCATGTTTAGTTTTGACTCTTGGAACACAAAGTAGACCAGTCCCAGATGACCTGAGGGGTTGGGATGGTTCAGCAGGTAGCAGCAGATCACCAATGTATTTTGGCCCTAAAACCATTCAATGCTTTATAAACCAGCAGCAGGACTTTAAAGTCAATTCTTTGTTGGACAGGAAGCCAATGCAAAGACCTCAGAACTGGAGTGATGTGATCCACTTTCTTGGTCTTACTGAGGACTCGAGCTGCAGCTTTCTGATTTACTTTTTACAGAGACCTGTCAACACACCGTTACAGTAGTCGAGTCTACTGAAGATAAATGCATGGACAAGTTTCTACAAATCCTGTTGAGACATAAGTCCTCTAACCCTTGATACATTCTTCAGGTGATAGTAGGCTGATTTTGTAATGGTCTTTATATGGCTGTTGAGGTCTGAATCCATAATTACACCTAGATTTCTGGCTTGGTTCGTGTTTTTTAACATCAGCGATTGAAGCCGAGCGCAGACTTTCAGTCGTTCGTCCAAAAACAATAACTTCTGTTTTATCTTTATTTAATTGAAGAAAATTCAGGCACATCCAATGTGAAATTCAGGACATTTGATGTGTCAAATGTACAGTCACAGTACTAGTCTTTAGTCCCTAACCACCTTCAGTGTGTCAGAGAAACACGGCCAAGGATATGGCTCCAAGGTGACTTCCTGTAACTAAATATAGGCACCGCTCCCTGGTGAGACTAAACATCTACATTATATGCTCACACTGCAAATATGAACAACGTCACCTCTTCAGACTTCCTATAGTACATCTCAAATTGATCAATAACCTACTAAATTGTAGTTTTCCGTCCGATTTAACAAGGTGTTTTAAAGATCCCTGCAGGATTTGACGCAAATACCAAAATCCATATTAAACCCTCAGAAGGGACATGGGGGAAATTCCTACGGCTGTGGAAATTCAGTGTGAGGAACACAATTGTGGCTCCATAGGGCGTCACCTAGAGTTTGAACTCAATTTAGTCTCGGCTAAAATAAAACATGTTATGTTTCCATAAATAATATGAAATTCACTTTCAATCTAAAAGGAACTTGTTCAGAAGGTTTAAAGAATCTTAAAAGTTAAGAGCTTACAATGGTGAGCAGTCCCAGACAGTTTTTTGGCCTTGTCTCTGACACATCTCATAACTGATGCTAAGCTAGCTGAGTGTATTCTGTCATTGGAAAAGGAAACTGCAAATATGTAGGCCCATAAACTTTATCATTTATTGAGGACAGTACGGCATTTGTTTGTTGCATTTGTTTAGACGTCGGCCCTTAGCTTTCCCTCCACATCTACAATCCTTCCACTGTCTGGAAAAAAACATACATAAGAGGAACAAAAAGCAGGAGGTGGCTGGTTGTAGTGGAAGTTACAGAGCAAGGCTGCAATGTTGCTGGCAGTTACAGGTGTTTTACAATTTTTACGAGTAAAAACAAGTGGCAAAGAGTGGTGGCAGTCTTGTGTGGGGACCGAAAGACCCTAAGAGTGAGCGCCATTAGGTTTATTTCTCAAAGAATTGGTCACTAATTTAGCTGTCGTGGATCTGTGCTGCTAAAACCGGACAAACGGTGTCTTGGTACATTGGGATCCTTTCGCTCAACCCTCTAACTGATGTTTGTTTCATCTGCAGATGCCCTGGCTACTGCCAAGGAGGCAAACGTGAAGCTCCACGCCACCCTGGACCAGACCCTGGAGGAGCTGAACAGCTGCTGAACAACCCCCTGGAGCTCCAGCCTGGGCCTTCCTGTTCCCCAGCACCACCCCTGCTCCCCACCCCCCAACCCTGACCCCAGCCCTAGCCTTGATTGTCTGTCTGTGCTGGAGGACTGTGTTTAGGGATGGGAATTGGGTTGACTCGATTGTTTTTGGTGAAGGTAGCACTTTCTCCAGTCCACACCTAGCCAAAAGTTTCTTGCCTTCTAGGTCATCCTGTACGGCCGAAACGCTTCTCCCACATTCCCAACCCTTCTCCCACATTCCCAACCCAAGTATCTATGGCTTTCCTACAGACTAGTGTCTGCATTTTTTGTAGTCTGTCTCTTCATAGCACTCTTCTCACCTCAACAACTGCGACATATACTCAAGCATTCGCGTCTTAAGTGTTCATCACCAGTCTCTGATTTGACACATTCCAGATTGGGGTGCCGTTTAAGTGTTTCCTCACAGAGGTGATTCCCCTGACTAACTTCCTTTTGGCTGTCAGCTGTTTCACCATAAGCATTGTGAATAGTTTCAGGCTTTTCTGCTCTGGCTACTGGCCTGGTGAGAGGGATGTGTTTTGGGTCCATTGGAACTCTTTTTGAAAGGTTTGAGAAAAGCAACTCTTAACTCGGCTCTGCTTTTCTATTCCTTTGGAATGGGAACAAACCATTCCAATTCATAACTGCCTCCCATATCGACACTTGCCCCATCTTATTTCCAATCCCCACTATTCACTGTCCAACCACTTGCCCTCGACTGGTACTTCTCAACCAGAGCACTGTTTTTTTAATTGATAAGTGACTGTGCCAATTTTGAGGGATCGCAAAAGTCTTACCTTTTGTGCAGTCGTTATGTTGTCATATTCAAGAACATACTGGAGATTGAATTTGCTTTTTTGGGGGGTTTTGTGTATGGGTTTTTTTTTTTTCATAAGGGAGGTGTTTTAGTTTCACTGTGGTATTTGTGAGGTTTTTATTTTCCCCAAACTATTCCCCAAAAAGGGCCACCATCTTAACTTACTGTAAACAAAACGGTTACATTTTGAGTCAGTTATTTTTGTTCTTCCCTTAAGATCAGGAAATTTCGTTTTAGATCATTATAAGGATTCAATTAGCTTGGATGATGTGCAGTTTTTCCTTTTTTCAGCCATATTGTTTCTTCAGATATGATGCGAGAAGTGGGTAGGGAGGGTAGTGATCAGCCAATCACAACGCGTTCCACTGCCAAAATGGAAGCATAGGGGCCAATGAGAAGGGAAACACAAAAGGGTATTGTCTAAACCTATCAGTATAGATTATTAAAACTATATTTTTTTTCTGCAAATGAAGTGAGCTGCAAGCATAATAAAATTAAATAAAGGAATACAAATATCGTATTTGCATCAAGTAAAAAGTATTGCATCAAATGTTTTTAACTGGAACTTTTCACTCGGAGCTGTGTAAGCATCTTGTTACCAATGATGTCTTCATTGTAATAATCATGACACAAATGGACACAGGATTTTTTTTTAATAAAGAACCATGATTCATATTGACATTCCAAAATTGACTTGTTTGTTTTTATTATTACACATCTTTAATGTAAGGTTTCAAAATAACAACTTGCTTGAGTGCACACCTTTTTATTCAATCTGTTAACATTAGTCCCTAAAAGCTAGGATCACATGTTTTCACAGAAAACATTACATGATGAATTGTGTTTCAAACATGTCCCTTCATATTTTGATTGGTCATATTTTGATTGGTCATCATCATTGTGTTCAACTACAGTCTTGTTTTTTCTTTAGCCAATGAGAGGAGCATATGGAGCTGGTCTTCCAATGGGGGAGCAGCTCTGTCATTTCTTATTATCCAATCAAACTGCACTCCCTGGTCCAGACCGCATTCTGACTCTGCATCATCTATTCCTGAAAGAAGCACAATAAGAGGGATTTCCCCCAAACCCTATTGCATGTACTTAACAATATAATGAGCCAATGTACCAGTAAGTGTATACCTGCCGTGAACTCCCAGCCCCTCTCCCTCCTGGTCTCCTCGGAAGCTTCGACCCGAACACAGCGAGACTGACTGGGGTACTCCCGCCAGAACCACTGCAGGTCTGACAGGCGCCGCGTGTCACTTACAACCTGCAAAGTACATAGTAGTGTTGCTGAAGATTGACAGGCACATGTAGGCAACGTCTCTGCTCTACTCAGGCTGGTGTACAGGCTTTTATTCAAGCCCGGATCTTACAGATACAATTCTCAAAGGCTCTTCTTGAAATGAGGTGCTGGACTACTGAAGCATTACAGAAAAGGTGGACACACTTAAATTATCTTTTGAGCACTTTGGAGTAAGACTAGGTTTGAGGTTTTTTTTTTTTCTGTAGGCATTTACTCTCTTCTCTACTTACCCAGATAGGTCGTTGAGCTCCTTCAATGGCCAGTCGACAGAAGAACCCAGGGTCCTGTTCTCTTCGCCTTTCACCCCACTGGATCATATCCGCACGGTACTTCTCCTTGTACTGTCCTGCTCCCAACAACTCCCCAAAGTCCAGTCCATGTTCCTGACAGGCAATGGAGAAGGATCACTGAATAACATGCAATACACATTCAAGTGATCATTTCCATTCAATTTATGAGATGACAGTCTGTGATGCTTTATGTCCATCAGTTACCCTCCCTTTCAGTTTGACTGCAGGTGTGATTACTAACCTGTGCATATTGATGCTTGAGAGGACCAGAGAGACGCAAGATAGAGCACACATCAGGTCCTAGTCTTCGAGTAAAATGTGAATGCAAAATTAAACACATTGATTTATAGCTAAAAGTAAGCTACTGTCTGTAGAATTCTGGACATTGCTGCTAGCTTAGTTGAGCATGGAAGAGTTGGCAAGCTACCTTTTATGAATCAAATCCGTCACGTAGTCTTTCCCAGACTTCCGTTTCCCGCTGAACAAAAGTATAATTTTAGGTTCCACTATAGCCATCATCATCTCACGCAATCTAATAATGAAATAGGATATTACTTATCATTTTGACACTAACAGTTTGAGTCCACACATGAAATCGTACCACTGACACGATGGCGTAGCTACAGTAATATATGGTATACGCACGCCATATATTGGTATGGCGTGCGTATGTGCGTATATGGTAAATTTTCTTATTTCCATATAAAACATGCGATTTATTAAATGCATTAAGATTTAAACAATGTATGTATAGAACTGTGTTCTAATATGATGTTTTTTTATTTGAATAGATTTGAACAAAACTACAGGAAATTATGTAATATTTTTTGGACTACTCTTTATACCTAAAATTACGGTAACATCAGATCGCCCTCATATTGTGGACTCTACTATTGACATGCAAGAATAGGGTCTCATTTTTGTCTGTGAGAGATAAAGTCCTTTTCATTCATCTTTTCCATGGACAATAAAGAATTTAAAACATACATTTTAAAGTCATGCGAGAGTAAGAAAACTCCAATGCAATGCACATACAACATCCACTGGCAATCAATCATAATGAAACGAGGATCTTACCTCTTACGGTCTTGTTCAAGACAAAACGACACGCCTATTCTCTCACATGCCGGAAACTAGGACAAAGGTTATTTAAGTGTTAACCATGTCGTCTTTTCTGCTTGGACGCATTTCAACAGTTAAAAGTGAATTAACTTTATCTTTAAGGTGCATTTTAAACAGTCGGGTAAGTGGGACAAATTCAGGCACCACATTTAATGTTGTAAGACGCTAGACAGCACTGCGGGATTACAAACTCTTCCTAATTAGCTACCTAGTAACGCTATGTGGTTAGCACAGGTAGAAACTTGGGGAAATGTAATTTAATACACTGACTATACATTTCCTTTATTACAAAGCATGTATGCATGCAAAATGGACACATTCATGTTGCATGTATCAAGCATTAAATCACCTCCAACTTTCACCCATTTGCCCTGACCTGGTTGAGGAACACTTGTAAGCTCACCCACGCCAAAACTAATAGTTCATTTGGTAAAAGTTTAGGGGCTGGTAACGTACCACAACAACAAAAAACGTGCATTCCAAGGCAAGAATGTTGGCCGCACATACACACACACACACACACACACACACACACACACACACACACACACACACACACACACACACACACACACACACACACACACACACACACACACACACACACACACACACACACACAAACACAAACACAAACAAACAGATAGAGCAAGTAGGGGGACTTTTTCTCATTTTATATCCTTGTCTTCCACAGTTGTTCAGCAATGGGTCCCATGCCTTGTATCAGAGCGGACCTCAGGCTAAATTCTTCCCTCCGTCAGAGGGCTCCATGCTGCTGCCAGGGACCTACAAAAACAAAGTGGCCTTCATCACTGGAGGAGGCACTGGCTTGGGCAAAGGCATGACCACCACACTTTCTGCACTTGGGGCAGAGTGTGTCATTGCAAGCAGGTGGGTTGACAGTGTCTGGTGTTTGACTATTCCCCAAGAATGTACATAGAATATATATATATATATATATTGGTACATATAGAATGTCCTATGTTTTCAGCATATCCTCCAATTCACCGTTTAAGGTTTACTGTAATGTGTTTAACTAGAAATTGGTTCCCCTAGAAAACTGGATGTTTTGAAAAAGACAGCAGAGGAAATCACGAGTCAGACAGGAAATAAGGTACGGCCCACATATTTGGACTATCAGTCTTAATCGTGACATATATTTAGTAGGTTTTGATACATGCTATATGCCCAGGTCCATGCTGTCCAGTGTGATGTGAGAGACCCCAAGTCCATTGAGGCTGCTGTGGACCAACTGGTGGAGGTGGCTGGTCTCCCTGACGTACGTGGACTCACAGCCTCTACACACATGCTCATGTTTTGTCTTCTGTTCTTGGTATCTCTGGCTATTTCTATTTCAGGCAAACATGTATATTTTTTTGGTCATCTTCCTGTCGTTTTGTTTGAAGATTTGAAAACGATTTGAATGACTACCTATATTCTACATACCATACCTATATTCTCCTCTTAGTGCTGATGTTCTTGATGGTCTTAAGAAATGCAGTAGCTCTGAAATTGTGTACTTCCTTATTACTCTGGTGTCCTGGCTCTCAGGTTGTGATCAACAACGCCGCAGGGAACTTCATATCCCCCACAGAGAAGCTGTCCGCCAACGCCTGGAAGACCATCACCGACATCGTCCTCAACGGCACGGCCTTCGTCACCCTGGAGCTGGGCAAGAGGCTCATCAAGGCCGAGAAAGGTGGGCCGCCATTTTGTGTCTGGTAAAGCACTGGGGAACTTAAAAAAAAGAAAAGAAAGTACAAACGTTCTCTGATGATCTGGTATCCTTTTTACATGTAGGCTAGTCTGTGAAAAGTCATAAAGTATCATGAAGGGTTCATGAGAGATGCTAAAGAGAGTAAACATCCGTTTTTGAAACCAGAAGGCAAGTGTTTCTCAATCCTGAATGTTTCCGTCTTCCGACACACCTTATTCAAATGAATGATTTCATCAACGTCTGCACATGCCTGATAACGACCCATTAATACCCATCTAAAACATGCAAGGCAGGGGGTCTCCTGGGCCCAGGTTTGAAAAACACTGCAGGAGGCCAACCCCTTTTTAATAAAAGACTCCTTGGGATGTAATGCTCACCTTTACCACCAGGGGGGAGTAGAGATTTCCCCTTGGGATCACAGCCTCAAGCTCATGCTTCTTTCCAGTGTGCACAACAACACACTTCTCAGTCTAGTCTAGTACTTCCAGCGCGTGTACTTTTATTTTATTTGTGGGAATGTGTCCATGTTGTTCTCTTCCGTCCCGTTACTCTTTGACGACCCAGTCTCCATCCACAAAAGTGGAACATGAAGAACCACAGGAGAACCGCCGGTCCTCTGCCTCCTTTGCCCCAAGCTTATTTTGGCTTTGTGTGTCCTCACTCACTCTCTCTTTCTTTTTATTCATAGTAAGAGTAAGAGGGTAGGATGGGGGGGCTGCACTGGAACACGTGCACTGTTATGCTTCGACGTTGGCAAGTTACATTTACATTGAGTCATTTAGCAGACACTCTTATCCAGAGCAACTTACAGTAAGTACAGGGACATTCTCCCCGAGGCAAGTAGGGTGAAGTGCCTTGCCCAAGGACACAACGTAATTTGGCACGTCTGGGAATCGAACCAACAACTTTCTGATTAAAAGCCAGACTCCCTAACCGCTCAGCCATCTGACCCCCGTCTCCCGATCTTTGATTGCTTCTCTCTGCCCCAAACCCTGCAATTAGTCAAATCACAATTAAACAGTTAGCGTGGAACACCAAAGCAGAAACGTGCTCTCACGCTGAGGGCCTTATGTCGTCACAACTGGTATCCAACACCATGACGATCCATCGAAGTCCAAGTGCTATTGGCATGGTGCTGACACAAGTCCTTTCAGCCTTAGAGTGTTATTGTGTCTCCCTTCCCCAGGTTTAGATTCAATAATCTGTTGAGGAACAAAATAACTCCTTCTTGTTATTCATTGCACGTGTAGTGGTTTCATTTGTTCTATCGATCTTGAAATAACCCTGAATCATTCCTCAAATCTATTACAGTGTAATCTGACCCATGTGCGATAAAGCGTTGTATTGAACTCTCCGTGACAGTGTGGGCTAACTCTTGGGATAACTGCTGTTCCCAGACCAGTTTGAAATCACCAGACCTGTGGTAGTTTAGATATTAACTTTGAAAATGCCGGCCTCTCCATCATAGTGACATTCAATGAGTTTTGGATTGACTATTGACCATAGGCTGGCACGTTGACAGTTCACCTATTCCTGGAATGCATACAATTCTTGCGTCCTGTGTGTTTGCAGGTGCTGCATTCCTGGCCATCACCACCATCTACGCCGAGTCCGGTTCTGGGTTTGTGGTACCCAGCGCAGCCGCAAAATCAGGAGTAGAGACCCTGTGCACGTACGTATTAACTATCAGGCCAACCTATGATTAGTCTCCCCCCCCCCCCCCCCTCATATCCCTATATAGTAGGCCTCTCTCAACTACTATAGTCAAATGTTATAGTATTGAATATGGTCAGTGTAGCCTTGTAGGGATCCAGGTGAAGCTTCTTGTTCCTTTTGGCTAACAGATTCTGTTTGTACTGTCAGATAGTGTAAATTCCCAAACAGATTTGCTTCCAGAGTAGTTTCATGTTTCCTGACAAGATGTGGAGAGGTGTCAGCATTATGGAAATGGTTTCACCCAGCCTTCTCAAGTGCTGGTCAGGGCTTTCAGTCACAATGAGTTCAAATGTCTTGACAAGCAAATAGAAAAAACGACTTGATGTAAACTTCATTGTAATTGTAAACCAAGCTTGTTTATCACATCGTTTCTGTGAGGGTTTTGCTTTTAGGAGACGGCAGACACAGCTACTCAGTAGAATCTCATTTGAAAAAAAGAATGTCTGGCTCGTGTCACATGCCTTGTGAACACTAATGCATTTTTAAAGAGAAGCAGTCATTAGCATAACGAAGGTCCAGGAACATTTAATTAACATTACAGTGTGGCACGCTCTCCCGATCCCCCTCCAGAGAGATTTGGCCAATAATGAAGATGAATTAGAGCTGTGTGTCTGTGTACGCATGCGCACAAGCACATCTATACATGCACACATCTGTGTGTAAATTGAGTGTTTGTGATCCCATTCATGAGTGCGTGTGCATATCATTTTCTTGACCTGTGTGTGTGAGCTATACATGGGTTTGTGGTTGCGCGCACGCGCGCTCACGCGCTCACGCACTCGGAACGAGAGGGAAACTCATTAAAAACCTGAATGAGACCGACACCTTTCATGTGAAGAAAGGAACGCCCCCTCCTCTCGTCGAAGGAAGAATAAACCTTCTTAATGAAGCTCCAAGGGCTTTGGCCCCTGCTCAATATCTGCTGCCATCAACCCCACAGACGAGAGTTAATGATATAAAAAGGTTTGCCCATAGACTCGGGAGAAAAGGGATGAGGAAGCGGTCGGGAAATGGCACGTCTCTCAAAATCGTGTCCCTTTCCATCCCTTGATGCGCTCGATACGGCTCAGTGCGTTGTTGATTGAGTGCGCGTGTGTGTGTTGCGGACGTATAATATGCTCTGAGAGTCTAGAACAACCTCCCCCCCGCACCACACACACACGCACACATCCCTTCCTCTGGTCCAGTGGACAGCACACCCGGGTTGGCTTTGTCAGGCGTAGCTTGGTGCACTACAGCTTGGTCGTTTCATAGAAGCAACACTGTTACATAGAAGTCTTAAGTGTCCCCCACAGGCACTCCTTATCTGCACGTGTACGCTGACACAAGATACAGGGTTCAACCCACGAAGATCATGTACCCTTGATAGGCGAAAGCATACCATCTGGATACGCGCACCGTACGTGGCAACACACATCGACAGACGTAAACACAGGCGCGCTCAAGCATGAACAGAGCTTATGGAAACAGAGAAAACAAGAACACTGTAGCCATTGCTATGAATCTACCTACAGAGGACACAGTCACATGCTAGGAAGATGAGCCACATGACGCCACCCCATCAAACTACTTTTTATTTTTTGCCATTTGGAGAATTGTTTCTTTATATATATTTATATAATGGAACCATATGAAATCGCTCACCCTAAAAATATGACCCTTTTTATTTTAAACGATGGCAGCCGCCGCCAAATTTCTGGTTCATTTATTGTGGCCAGGCATCCCAGAGGCGAGAGAGAAAAAGGGGCTATTTTTAGATCCTATTCTTTCATTACAATTTGTCTTTTTTTTTTTAAGCGTCTGCCCAGGTTTCAAGAAACCGGAGGAGGACGAATCAATTTCAACCCTTCTACTCCTCGTTCTCCTCCTCCTCGCCTGCCCCCACTGTGCCACTCCTGAAAGAACACAAACATGCCTGGAAAAACTCCTCCGGCGCCTCTTATTTCACACCGCAGCTTTTTTTACTCGCCAGAAGTTATCAGGAACTCGCAGAGCATTTTTATTTCCAGGTACAGCAGCTGTACCTCAGCCCCTCCGAGAGAGGAGAAGGAATCCCTTGTTACATTTACATTTAGTCATTTAGCAGACGCTCTTATCCAGAGCGACTTGCAGTAAGTACAGGGACATTCCCCTGAGGCAAGTAGGGTGAAGTGCCTTGCCCAAGGACACAGCGTCATTTGGCACGGCTGGGAATCGAACTGGCAACCTTCTGATTACTAGCCCGACTCCCTCACCGCTCAGCCATCTGACTCCCTCCCTTGTTATGTGGTTACAGTCCAAAAAAAGCTCCCCTAATCCAGCCATACTGTATATGGGATTCTAGAGCTTTCTGGAAGATAAGATAACAAGGGAGGTCCTACTTGGTCACACTACTGCAGCCTTGTTAGTACTGCTACAGTACTGCTCTGCCACTGCTGCGGCCGAACTGTAGGATTAGTTAAAGTTGCTTCTTGTGCTAGTGTTATAGTGCCTCTTAATGGGTCATGGGGCTGAAACGGCAGACCTGATGTTTTTTTTCTTCCAGGTCTCTGGCTGCAGAGTGGGGACGCTACGGTATGAGGTTCAATGTGATTCAACCTGGCCCAATTCGAACAAAAGTAAGACTTGTTCTATCACAAAATAAATACCAGTTATGTATATTAAAATGTAAGTGTTCCTTTTTATAATATCATTTATTTATTTTTGCAACGTTTTCTGTGCAGGGAGCCTTCAGTCGTCTGGACCCGACAGGCATGTTTGAGAAGTCCATGATCGGGAGGATCCCCACAGGGAGACTGGGCACGCCTGGCGAGATCGCTAACCTGGCAGCGTACCTCTGCAGTGACTACGCCAGCTGGGTGTCTGGAGCGGTTAGTGTGTGTGTGTAGCATGTGTGATGAGTGGTTCATTTGTTGAGATAAGCTCACCACACAATGGATCCCAATGGTTCCTCCTAAAGTTAGCTGCCTGCAGCTCAGCAACATAACCAAACCTGGGAATGACAGGACTTCTCTCTAATGCACGGACGCCCTAGTTTACCAAGACTCAAGACCACGCACATGTCACTCTAATTACGTTTGCCCTAGTGTCCAGTTGTCACCAGATGACTACACCCAGATACAGCACTTCACAAGGGCCATTCCAGTGTGCTTCCTCCCTCCTCTCATCTCCAGCTAACTTTCCCAATGTTTCAGATCATCAGGATGGATGGAGGGGAGTATGTATCCATGGCCGGGGAGTTCAACGAGCTGACGAAGGTGCGTTTCCTCAAGCGCTCCGACTGAAACCGACTGTTCACCTCCCAGAGGAGAACTGGACCCCACAGGGGCTTTTTCTCAACTGCCAAAAGGGGGCAACCATGCAGAGGGTTAACCATTGAAGCACTGCTTGTTTCACCGTTGGAACCTATCCCGTCCTCTTACCGTGACCCTGCTGTCTAAGAGGGAAATTGAAATTGGGTGGCACATTGAATTGTTGTTTTATTTAGGTAAGGCCATGTGTTTTAGATAGATTTGTGCTTCTTATTGGCCACTGAAACATGGTTTGTTGGATTTATTTACATTTCTTGCAAAGTAGTTCATCTGACTCATGGATGCAGCACGGTTAAGTGTTCCATTTCAACTGCCTGTTTGTGCGTCTGTGTCCGTGCATCAGGTTACCAGTGAGCAGTGGGCAATGATGGAGGCCATGATTAGAGGCACCAAGGGATCCTAGGCTGTGAAGTGGAGACGGGAATACAAGACCTCCAGCCTCTGTGTTGTCTCACCTGTCCCGTCAATCTGACACACACATGCGCACTCACATGCGCACACACACACACACACACACTTCCAGACCGTTTGTGCTCAACCTCAACTCAACCTTATCTCAGAAACGACCTTGCGCTCCATCAGGGCAGATCTGTGAAGCTGTATGTAACTTCATGGTGTACGACATGATGCATCAGTAGTAATACACTAATACTACATGTTTTTTTACTTGAGGGTGCTATTTGGAAGTGGACATTAAAGGGTTTTACATTTTTGGATTGTTTCAGAAGAATTAAGAGCAGGACCTCCTAACCCCGTGTTACCCGAGTGTGTCTATGTGGTTTAAGTATTACAGAACTGGGAGTGAACATCATACTGTTGTAATTATGAAGATGGGTAATGATTATGGACTTATGAAACTTGTAATCACTTTTTGGTATATGTTGTATTATTGGAAACCAGATGCAAAGTTGTTGGCTGATTATTGTTATCCCTAAACAATGGCAGAAGAAATAAAACACAAAAAGGGATGAGAAAAACATGTGCTTTCATAAAGAACCAGGAAGCCTATAACTATGCTATATCATAGCTTATAATGCTATAACTTATGAGACATATTTGTGGCCATACGCCCAGGAGCCTAGTGCAGCTGGGTGTTCAAGGTCATAGAGGGCCTAAATTGGGAGATTTGTCTATGAAGGAAAATACCTGTAATTTGAATCCCCTAAGACAATGGACCCACTGGGAATAATGCCTAATGTATATGTAACCAACAAATATCGTACCATATTACCATACAATGGGGAGAAGACTATAAAAGTGAAATTTCAGTCTGATCCCAGGATCACACACTGTTCTATTGGGAATCTTTGTTACCTGAGGACGAATATAACACTTTGCATCAACCCTGTTGAGTTCCAGTGCTGTTTTTAAACTTTGAGAATTGATTGAAGACATACAGGACATTTGTTACATCAGGAGACACGTGAAATGCTATTTCTTGTTAAATGGAAACAATTTTGAGGATGCAGCCCTCCTTAAGGAAGAAATGATTTCAAGAGTCAGAAGAATGTCCGTCCTCATTGGTGCCTTGGTGTCTGGCCTGTGAAGGTCACATTTTGAGTCCTAGGACTTTGAGTAGAGTATATCAAATATGCTTCTCTATGTTGTTTAATAGGGAAATATAGTAAGACTTTGAACATTGTTTGTTTAAATTTGTCAAGACTACTTCCAGTAATGAATTTAAAGGTAAAAGGTCTTGGATTCTGTACAATTGTGTACTGTAGTACCAACCATATGTCTAATTAAAATATATTTTATATAATTTACAAACCCTTTCTCATACATTTCTCAATCATTGACCAATCAATGTGATTCATTGAAGTGGCTGACATCAAGGGAGACAACAGCATTATTCCAATACCCTTATCAAAGATGGCACCTTGAATGGGGATTTTCAATTAACAGATTGGCTTTAATACCAATGCTGGTGTAGGTTTGTTTTCTGTGCCTCACAGCATACTGAGTGAATACGTCAACAAACATAAGAAGACCTTGTCTCTCTGTCAGGCCTGAATGGATAACTTGCCCAAACGGTCTGATGTTTTGGCACCGTGCCACCGCCCTGTGCTACAAGGGTGCCATGCTAAGCACGCCATGGCCACACACGCTCTCCAGTCACCCATCTTTCCTTGTCTGTACTTCTCTTTCGTCCTTTCTTTTCCGTTTTCCCTCTGCTTTTCAAATCATCCTGTCCACTCCTCCTCCTTGTCCAAGAATTCACCCTTTCACTTCCTCTCATCCACGCACTCCTCCTTACCTTATCACATCCCCCCAGCCTGTCGTCCCTCCTCTTTCACCCCCTCCCCCACCACTACCCTCTCCCTTCTGCTGTTGTCGAAGTATTTCCCCTTTCAGTGGAGCCGGTTTTGGATTGTCAGGTCACATTTCCTCTGTTCCCCCGGCATGCTCCAGCCATCCTCTCTGGGAGGCGGAGTGGAGAGGGGTTGCTTCACAGTGTCTGATGGTAGAGGACACGCGCCAAGCGGCCACGACAGAGATGTTGTCTTTTCAATCCCACACAGAGCGCTCAAGCTCCAAATGCTCGGTCACTGTGTTCAATTTCATCTGCGTGTGAGTGTGTTGCTGTATCAGACTTACCATAATACAATCATCAAGAGGGACAGTATTTTTTTGGCAGACTTTATAAGGTCCATGAGGATTGACTTCCCCATACACACGTTTGTTCTACAAACACATCACAAAAGCGTCTGATATAAATATATCAAAAATCATTTTAAATAATGATAATGAGAAGTCCCTCTAATCCTTCCGTTTTCTCACCTGCTCTTCCCTCGAACTTCTCTGTGGTTGCCTTGAGGTGGAACACACACACACGTTTACCCCTAGCGCACACTTTAGCTGACGTCCCGATAAGCCATCGCACATTCGCCAGCTCTGAGAGGCCAGAAGCTGCCCAATTATAAGATAAAATCATCCAGCTGTCTTTACTCACACCGCATGTAGAGAACACTTCGGCAATTCTCTACTTCCTCTCTTCCAAGACTTGATGCAAGGATTTGTGTCTGACACTTCACCTTTATCTGTCACGGAACTCTTCTCTATTAACCTTCAATTGGCTGTGTTGTGGAACAACCTGTGAATCTTTGGTGCTGACTTCACTCTAACTGAAATTTGACAAGTTGATATGAGTATGACAAGTATTTTTGAATTGTTTTTTATGTAGTATGAAATGGTGGTGAAATGTGACTTGGCTTGCATGTTTTATGGTGGAATAAAGCACATGTAGATATTAATCTTGGCCAGGGTGAATGTTCTAGTGTGTCTATGCTTCTATACACTCGACATCAGAAAATAGATCTTTTTAATTGAAATGAGGAAATGGCACATGGTCACTGCAGGGGTGTGAGGTAGTGACAGACCAGAGTACACAGCATTGGTTTTCAGGTAGTTTTTTTTATTTATTATTACATCATACACAGTGTTCCTGGTGCCCAGTGTGTGGGGCATGGCGTTGTTTACAGTGCAGAAAAAAAAGGTCCATGAATCAGAGACTGGCATGGTGGTCCTACTCAGGGCCAGGTCTAAGGTTACAGGGGGTCAGGCTACAGATATATGTGCTAGGATCTTAGTTGTGGCTCCGTATGTAGCCAGTCTTCAGCAACTAACATGCACCGCAAAAAGATTATAAAGCTCAAATTTGGCTCACAATTTTTTTCCACAATATATCTGCCATTTTCCTATATTTTGTTTCCATGCACAACATTCCAGAATTTTTTTCGTAAGGTATTATTGCTTCGGATACCAGTTCAGGAGTGTTGTTAGAGTTTTTATTAATGCTAATAGGTGAACTGGGGGTGGTCGTTCTTTTTCTTTACATTTCAACCACTTGGGGAAGGAGATTAAACTGTGTTGCGATTGGTTATAACGAGCCACACCCACTCCGTCAGCCAATGAGAGGCAACAATCTTAACCACTGGAGGGGATGGAGTATAGACAGGTCAAAGTACAGGGACTTTCAATTGTGGTATCAATCTCATCGTTTACAAAATCTGTACATTTACAAACAGTATAGAAACAACAGGTTGGAAAAGTATGTGCCACCCAATTTCTCCAATAATTGACCTTACCTACCTACACGCTGTCGCAGGCAAATTTACTGATTTCTCCAAAACGAAAGACAAAAGAAACAGAAAAACACATCCTACATCCTGGGAATTCCAAGCTATATAATATCTTTACACACTTCACGAGTGGAAGGAATGAGGAATGGGGGGGGGGGGGGAGAAGTGGATGTGGGTGTGGTTTAGGGGAAAAGCCAAGGGGATTTGTTGTGTTTTGTCTCAGATGTCGTCGGCGCAGAGAACGAGCGCCAGCTCCGTCCTGTACAGCCGGCCTCCGTCCGATAGCGCCATGATGGCAGTCTTGTACGAGGGGATCTTGCTGACCTCCAGCACCTGTTGGAGAAAACAAGCATCCCATGTAGAAAGGCATCTCTTCATCCCACTGGCTTTGTAGCACATTACTTTAAAGCTGCTTTTACATGTCAATACCCAGCCCATAAAGTCGCTGGCTTTCAGATAGTCTAACTGCTGCTTACCCAAAAGCTTAGCTGGTAGAAATCTTACTGACTTGAGCGAAATATTTCACAAAAAGGTTGAGGGAGTTAACCTTGGCCTTGTGGCCTCACATAATGGCCCTGACATATTAATGTTTGGCAAACTATTTTTAAAAGTCAGCTGTCGTGGACTGAGAAAATAAATTCTTGTAAAGCATTTTACATTGGTGTCATCTCTGTGTGTGTGTGTATGTGTGTGCATGTGTGGTGGTGGTGGTGTTGGAAAATTAAGGAACGTTTGGGCATCAGAACACCAGTTCTAGAACACACTTATTGGTTTATTTGAAAATGACTTTTATTTGTTCCTTACTATGGTCAACAAACAACAGCAATTTTTCGTTTGTTATATATAAAAGCGAGCGCTTCTTGGGATCGACCCTAGTTTATAGGGGTGCTAAGCTTCTTAAAGCTAAACTTTTAAGTTGAACCATGCTGTCTCATTCCTTTTTCACATTCCTTTCAAATACATATAATCGGTTGTTCACAAGCATCTCATACTATTTCTCACCTTAGTGTGAATGTGAGCCAGTTTTTTAAGGACTCACCTTCATGTTTTTCTCACACAGGTCTTTCAGGAGAGCATCAAGCTCGTTCTCATCCATGTAGCCATTCTCATCCTGGGAAGTTCAGAGACAGAAAGAAGAAAATTAGTGTAGGAAACAACAGAGAGAAAGAGGGAGGAAGAGTGGAAATTTCAAAGTGAGATAAACAGACAGAGCAAAGCCACCAACGGAGGAAGGTAAACAACCATGACCACATCGGCGCACGCACACGGGAAACGCACAGTCACACCATTTAGTAGCCATTTCCTTTCATCTGTGGGGCCAGACGTTTGGCGCGGCTCGCCTCCCGTCGGTTCATGGCGGCCTCAAGGGAGGCGTTGAGCATTGGTTTGGCACGCAGCGTCATTGAAATGACACGCCGCCTCTCAAAACCCTAATCACAATAAACACACTAAACAATAGTCTTAATGAGCAGATGTGTGTTTTTGAATGCACTCATTGTTTGTCCTTATGGGGAATCTGCTCTCCTATTCTGTTCTGAATTGAAAAATGTGGGGAAATGTTTTCCTTTTGTGTGGTTATGTCTACATTTGTTCATGGATCATTTGTTCAACCTCTTGCATGGCCAGTTTGGTAAATCAAAGATACCTCTTCATTGGACTCTTCTGGAATGTGCCCAAAGTATGACCTTGAAGCTCATTCATTGGATGATAGGATCTGTCAAACCCTTTTGTTTTGATGTGTTGGTGGTGCTTGTGTGTGTGTGTGTGTGTGTGTGTGTGTGTTGGGGAGGGGAGGGGGAGCTAAATAAAAACCTGCTCTATCTCAAACACATTTTTCATTCAGAATAAAGTGGACAAATTAACTGAGCTGCTGGCAAAAATTCTTCCATCTTGGCAGTAAGAGCAACTTTAGAAGGTGCAACTCTCTGGAAACCTGTCAGCAGCATGGAACCTCTAATATTCCAAGTCTTTCAACCTTGTGTGCCAAACTCTGCATCTGCATGCATGCTCTCAGACTTAAAACAAATGCTAAATCACGATCAACATGCTGCCAGGTAACCAGCCAGCCACCGACAGACAGATTACCCAGTTGAGCTCTAAAGCCTAATGAATGCGTTGCCATTTCCTTCACCAATTACCTGTCTGGCTGTTCACATATCAGACAGGCCCAGACCTCCTGCCCGCCTGGGCAACATGAACCTGTCAATCAATATGCATCACAGTGACTACCATGGGAGAGAGGGAGTTGCCAGGGATCACAGCCACGAAGGGAATGGCGAGAGAGGGAGGGGAAAAAAGAAAATGCTAGGAAAAGGTGGACATCAGGATTTGGGGGAGGTATGGAAAATACCAAGAGGAAAGCGGGAGAGAGGACATACAGGTAGAAGGGAGGAGGAGAGACGGAGGGAGAGGGAGGGAGAAAGGGAGAGAACGCAGGGAGCCGATATGGGCCGTGTGGAAATGAAGTAGTGGAGAAGGACAGAGAGGGGCCGAGAAGAAAGGGAGAAATGTGGAGTGATGCGGAGGAGAGTGTGACGGGCAGAGAGGTAGAGATGGACAGAAAGAACGCTACGGGGATGAAGGACTGCGGGAGGTGAGGGGCAGCTACCGAGAGATGCTGTGGGAGTGAAGGAGTTTGGAACAGGGGAGTCAGCCAAGCAGTAGATAGTCACTGTGAATACAAATGTTCTGAAGAGAGATGTATGGAGAAAAAAAGGAGGTGGGGAGGGAGGGGGGAGCAATCATTGAAAGAAAGAAAGAGAAGATGCCAAAGACAATAGCACCCAGAAGGAAACAGATGAATAGAGAAGGAGGGATGCAGTGTAGCGTGAACTACAGCCACCAAGTCCCTCTCTAAGAGGTTTTCAACCTGACGGTGGCATGCGGATCACGCAAATCAAAATGACACTCAACTGCTTCTTAGGAAACACACCTGGTCATACAACTCGAAGATCTTGTTGAACTCTTTTCTTGCCATCTTTACCCCCTGTGGATGTGAGCAGACAGCATAGAGGACAAGTCATTGAAAGGAAAGAGGTGTGTGTGTTGCAGAGTGGTTGTGGGGGGGGGGGGGGGGAGCGGTTGTGCAGAGACTGCTGAGTCAAGGTCAATCTGATGTCCCTGGTTCCCTCTCAGATGTGCTCTGAAAATAACCACCAACCTGAAACTTGAGCAGAAAGTTCTCCTCGTCCGGTAGCAGCCTGTAAAAAAAAAGGAAGAAAATTACCTTGTCAACCATGCTGTGAGAACAGTATAAACAGCACAATAGACTTGACTATATATATGTGTATATCTATAGTTATATTTCAAACAGACCTGGCCATTTCTGCCAAACACAGCTTCCCATCATTGTTTGAATCAAAGATTTTGAGCTGAAAGACAAAAAAGAAAAAGTCCATAAACCACTGTGAGGATTTGTCAAGTTGGAGGCTGATTGCCCCTAATGACTATTTAAAATCCCAAAATGCAGAACTGATCTACTGAATTTGCGCCAAGCTTATGATGAGTTGATGTTTAGAAGCACTTCAACAGAATTAATCTACAGTACAGCCAGTTTCATTAGAGACACTGGCCCCTTACTGTGGCATGTGTGTATTCCTCAAGCTTTTTTTCATCATACGGTCTCTTTGCCTTCTGAAGCAGATCTTTCAAGAAGTTCTGGAAAAGAACATTAAAAAGGAAGGAACATTAACAACAGTTAGAGTTTGCCATCAATGAGAATGGTACATTCCCACCAATCATTGAACATATTTCAAACTAACTAAACAGTCGCTTCATCTTCATTCCATCATCGGCCTGAGACAACGATTTATAAGATCCATATTCTTTTGGATCAAGTCCTGTCTTCATTAAAACACACACACGCATGCACCCCTTTCTAAATGATTTCTTGACTTCTCATCTCATTCATGAACTGTGTCATTTACAGTACACAATGCAGAAATCTTGGCAGCATAATAGATGTAGACACACTGCATTGCAGACAGAGCTAAGCTGTGTGACACCTTCACTAGTAGTCCTTCATTAGCAGCTGCCATGCAGTGACGGTCTTAGCCAGTAGTGACAGATTGTCATCATTTTCAAACCAGTGAAGCTGACAGCTGCTCACTTTAGTGTTGTCAGCAATGACTTTCAGATGTTATGTATGCATTTCAAACATTGCATACATGTTGAAATCTTTGGGTGAGGTTTTTAAAAGGTTTATGGTGTGTCAATGTAAGTGCGACTGATGTGCTCAAATCAAACATGAATGTATTTGATTCTAAATCATCCAAATAAGGATTTGCCAACGACGCTTGACGTCTGTTATTTGTTTGTTAGTATGTTCAGGTATGGAGGTGTTCTGTTATGTGTTCCATGTATTAATAGTAGTGGTGGGCCGTTATCGGCGTTAACGCGAGACTCTTATCGGGCGATAAAAAAAATATCGCCGTTAAGCTATTCTCAAAGTTGGGTTGGGAGCTGGGTCTATACTACGCAAGCTATGATGACTTTCACCTTGATATTTTAGCGCGGATGTATACCTAGCCGAATTGCACTGTAGGGGGCGAGAACGAGTCTTCGAACCTGTGTGTATGCCTTGTGTATGAAATTATCACATCAAACGTGACGTACTAACATGGATGCAGCTATGAAGCCGCCTGGCTTGCTTCAGGGAAAATGTATTTTAAAGAAGCTTCCCAATGGAAACCTCGACAAGACTAGGGTTGTTTGCACCTTGTGCTATGCGGAATTAGTTTACTGTAGGAGTTCTTCCAGTTTCAAATACCACATAAACGCAAAGCATCCCTTAGCTAATGCGGAAGATGCCGGGCCAAGCACTGATGTAGCGCAGGGGAAGAGTCGTCGTCAAACTACGATGTTTGAGTGCAACCGAGGCAAGCCCGTCAGCACAGCTCTATCAGCCAAGCTAACTAATCTAATAAACAGTTAATAAACACAAATACATCTTATTGAACATAATTTATTTTCATCACCAATTATCATAGTAGAACAGCTTTCTCAAGCAGTTTGTGGTGCATTTTGCAAACAGGAGATGAGCCCCTGGTCTTTAGTCATTATTTGGGTAGCACACATATTCTGAATGCATTCGGCGGAATTCAAATGAGCCATTTTAATCTAGATTAATCTAGATTAACGCCAAGATTACAGTGAGATTAATCTAGATAAAAAAACAAAAATATATGACCACCACTAATTAATAGAGATACTGCCTATTATATGTCCACAATAATCTCTGTGGAGCGTGTTCAGTGCTTCACATTCATGTCAAATCGAGGTACATGAACGTTCTCCATAGATTTATTTTTGAATGCGCTTTACCAGTGTAGCATGACCAGTCCGGTAGCCTAACATGGGTTTGCAGGCAAGTGAAAGACTAGCGGGAGGCACAGACCTCCACGAGACCTTCAGACCACCACTTCCGCACCGAAACAAAGGCGTTGGTTTTAATCTCCCCCGTTAAACCAGTGTAAAAGATTTTTCTGTGTAATGCAAATACATGGAAATGCGTGGGTTCTCACATACTAATCTGGCGTGTTAAGAGTCCTGGCATTTCCACTTCCTTTCATCCCCTCCCGGTCTTCATATGACGAGAGCGGGGTCGTAACTTGGAGCAGAGCGGCACCAGCGTGAAATACACTCTGTGCCGATGGAAGTCTCAGTACAAATTAACCCCTGACCTCTGGGCCTTTAAACGTGCTTCAGGAATTTTCATCCCTCTTCTTTACCACTCAGAGAAGAGAAGGTCTACATGCCATCCAAGGCTTAATCATTCCCCGTCTTCTTTGAGACGACCTCTGGGAAGGTTAGAAAGGGACGTATGTGGATGACATGTTGGTCTAAGGGTAGAGAGGGTCCAATGTGGGAATAACTTGAATCCCTAGACTTCGTGAACATAATTTCAATTACCAGGCTGAGCAACGGTAACACTAAAGTTCAGAAAAAGCGATTCCAAGTTACGATCCAGCTGAGCCTTGACCTCCCGGGGCTACTTGTGAACCCATTCTATTACTGAAAGAAAGGACTGCAATCATAGACAGTGAGTAGGCCCTTCTAAAGGCAGCCTGTCAGCCAGACAAAACTGCAAACCCCATGATGCACTGCTTACCTTCAACTCGTCTGCCTCAATGTACCCACTATGATCAGCGTCAAAGTTCCTCCAAGCCTGTAATTGGACAATGAATGAGGAAAGGTTTTATTAATGAAAAAGTATTAAGTAGAAGTTTTGTTTTTTGTTGAGTATATTCAATAACTTCAAAGCACTTTTCATAATGACATTCCTTATTTACAGAGCCCTCCACAATGAGACTGTTTACAGCATTCACCATGCTTCTGTAAAACAATCTAATCTGATACTAATCTCTTTACTTTGCGGTAATATAATTTTACCTGCATAAACTCCGTACAGGACTTCAACTGTTGTCGAAAGAATAACAAAAAGTTCTCCTCTGTGGGCAATATTTGGACTAGCTGTGAAAGGAAATTCAAAGGTATAGGTACAGTTAGCTGAAGCCTAAGAATATTCTCATACTTGTTAAGGAGTTTAACAAACTGATGGGATTTACCAGCATGAGGCAGCCACAAAATTATAAACATTATTTAACATCCATTTAAACACTGTATTATAAGTCTGATTGCATACATCAGGTAATAGGTTTTAGGAACAAGTTGTTAGCTGATGTCAATGCCTGTTATGCTAGGATATGGCTCAAACTGCACTGCAATGGATTATGGGTGGCAGTTTAATACCATAATCCATGTGAGCACATGTACAATTTGATTAAAAGATAATGTACTCTGAGGGTATCATTAATTCAGTTGGGATCAACACCAGTGTTCGGCATATAAAGGACTTTGATAAACGGAAAACGGAATTAGCCATTACGCCGCATCCACCCTATTGCTGTTGCTAAGCTTGTGCCATTTCAAATTCATTCAGTCTTCATAATATCACCAGCCATTATGGCTAATGGCTAGGCTGTCAGTTTTGTCTCGAAATACTCTTTTCATTTCCACAAGCTTTGGGGAAAGATGAATCATGTCCATATTCTGGAACGCGGTGGGTAAATCATTTCTGTGTTCTACATTGAGGGTTCTAAGGCACTTTAAACATCCCATACATTGTATCTTCATATAGTGCTGCAAAATAACACACCTGTGACAGTTTATCTGGTGGACTAACTCAGGTGGCTGCTGGGAAATTAATTTGCACTTTAAGGCCTTTGGTTAGATTTCCATGCTGACAGACACAGAAGCTTCAGAAGCAAAGTCAATCCCAGGTATTACCTGCAATCTGAAACTATTCCCAGTGGGTTTTAAGAAGCATCTCCATGAGGGAACCTGCTCCGGGCAGGCGAGTTTAAGTAAAGGCCTGACACGTGACTCACCTCAACAATTCCGATCTTTCCATCCGCATTTTTCTCATATTCATCTACAAAAGCCCGCATTTGGTCAGTTAATTCCTGTTGGAGAACATGTCACAATTATATGTCACACTTGTGGGGTTAAAAGCCTTTTGAAAATTCCACTTGATTCTGAAAGACATTTCACATACAAGAAAGAGCCTACTGACTTAATTTCATATCCATTGGACCGACGTACTCTTGAAACAAGTTTGCCTTGCAGGTGAGGGACACACTTAACTCATGTCCTCATAAACTCTATTAGCATGCTGCATGGGCCAGTCTATGTTATCCAATGTGAATTAGATTAGCGACTAGCGCTATGTAATCTTCACCCCTCACAGCACAATCCTAATAGAGTTTTGGCATAGGTCAGTCCATGCTGCTGCACACATACAGATGGCGACCCAGTGCGGCGATTATGTATGCACGGTTTGGTCACAACCCGCAAGGAGGGAGCAGGACAGTGATGTAATGCGTGCAACCGAGTGAGGGAGGATGGAGATCGCAGCCGACACGGTCAGTGTAATGGAATCGGGTTGACAAGACACGGATGCTGTCAGGTGCTGTCACGGGGAAGATGTGGAGTACCACCTCCCTCCCAGAGAGGCCAGGGAGGGAGGTGATGCTGAGGGAGGTCAGGTGTGATGCGGAAGGTTTAGAGAAAACCACTTCGAATGATCTGTTTGAGGTTGTGTTGTCAGTTGAACTTACACACTGCTTTGGCGAGTGTGTGTGTGTGGTGTGTGTGCATGTGTTTTAGAGAGAGCGAGAATGGGAGGGAGGTGGGTGGGAGCATCTCTGAGCCATTGCCTTTATGACATGTTTATATGGACTTCATCGACATACTTAGAATCCATAACTCATTATCTGACTGTTGAAAATCCTTCATCCATCCTTCACAACAAAACACAATGTTCAAGAATCACATTTTGGAAACAAGCTCAAGACCTACACATCACCAGCCATTGTGAAACAGAAACAGGATAGTCCTGTTTATTGAAACTATTAAGAATGAGGTAAACCTCCACCATTTTTACTATCTAATTATACAAATACAACTAAAGAACACAGGCTAAACTGCTAAACAACATATTTGATTTGTTTCCTAGGGTTTGTTTCTACGCATTGATTGCCATTCACAGGAGGCACTTTCTTGTAACAGTTTAGAGGAAACATAGCTACTGTATCTAAAATGAATGGCCTCTTTCTCAGATTGCATTGATAACAAATGCAAATAACTAGGTAAAATGGCAGTACAAGCCTGTAACTTTATCTCGTTTGCATCCCAAAGTCAAGTTAAATTACTGCTACTTAAATGCAATCTTTTTTAAAGATCCCAGATTTAGTAAGAACCATCAATGTGCCTTCTACATTTAATCAGTGCTAGCTCACAGATGTAAATATGCATTGATTTTTAAACAATTTATAACTTTTGATCCTTATGTATGTGAAGTATTTTCAAAAACCCCAATATCAAAACAAGTTTCCCAACAGATTAAATTCAAATGGGATGTCATTATCAAGAGCACATATAGAAAAACAATGCTTTGGTTCAAGTGTAAACCATTAAAAAGTAAGTACTCGTGTTCTGGTCTACGATGATGTCTGACTAATAAAGTAAATCCCTAATCCCTATTAAAAGTGTTGGCCAAACTCAGACCAAATAACTTCCCGAGATCAATAAAATGTAATTTTCCTCCACTAAGGGAAAACTGGTGACTGGAGTGCAAGGCTGGTTTTGCAAACAAAGCCACTACATACTTTGTACTGCTGCAGATGTTGTGCATTTCTCTGTGCAAGACATTTTACAATAAAATTGTGTTTCTGGGATTTTTAGAATAAAGTTGAGAATTAAGGAAAACTTTGTATGAAGTTCCTTTGGATAAAAGTGTCTGCTACGCTACATTTGATGTTTTTCATAATTGACATGTTGTTATTGTTATTTACGTATAATATCTGCTGTGCCAATAAGGTAAGGTAAGGTTTATACTTTAAATATGACATAATATCAAAGATGGATGCCATTGTTGTCTCTTGATGACATAATACTCACATCAGCCTAGACCCTCACAACGAGATCATGTGATCTAGTCAGATGGCCATTCTCTTCATTCCATGTAAACCAAAGGTATGTGTGCTCTTTTAAATTAATTATTGCATATTTATTCTGTATATTTATTTATACAATTAAGGTTCACATAAATATCATATTTACTGTAGAACCAGGTTTTAGCTATTGGAAATAGAGCCATTGATTGATTGCTGGATTAATTCATTCCTATGACTGTGTTACACACATTGAGTTGTTGGCATTGTCTTTAATCTCATTAATACTGACCCCAAATTCCTCAGTCATTGTTTTTACATCCGCTAACATTTATGACACAATGGGGAAACTAAAACTGTGAATTAGCAAGCAGTTTCAGATCAGTCCCGGCTGTGAAAACCCAGTTTTGCAGATACTGTACAAGAAACTGTATCATTCAAAACAAATTAATGATCTCTGTATTGATCTGTGGTGTGACAATGCAAAAAAGTGGAAGCCATCTTGGGATCTCTTTACGTATAATGCAGGCAAAGTGATTGTGCTTCAAAATCCACCGTTTTCTCAATGGTCTGTAATGGGGGAGTTATAACAAATACAAGTACAAATAGGTACTTAATCTGAGCGTGAATGGCATTTTTCTTAATCAACTCCTAACACTCTTTCCCCATAGACTAAATCAAAAGGTGTTTATCTGCCACTGGCAAACATTGTGCCATTACTCCTGTTTAAAGATCTGTGTGTGACTGCCAAATTGACTCCCCCGCAGTCCTTCCTAATTGCTTGTACATGGAAAAGAAAATTTGTGTTTAACCTTTGCCAAATGTGAAGCAAGAAAGTGCACTTCTCACAGCTGTTCACTTTAAGCTAAGGAATGGATTAAGTCCAACACGGATGAGGAAATGCTGAGTTGAGGCACAAACACAAGTTCCAATGATCCAATGTCAAATAACAAGGTCAGAATGAAAACAAAATTGTCCAAATGACAGGTTCTCTTTGGATTTTTAATCAGGTCTCAACACAACTGGGGCCGGAAAAGAAACTAATTATGGGGAACCGAGTTGACAAGACAGAGAAAATGGAAAACACTTTCATCAAATCATTTCTCTGGTGCAGTAGAAATATGAAGATGGAACTACAGTCGCAGGTCTTTTAACCATATACAGACAAAACATCAGGCACCTTTAATACCACATGACAAAGCAATGCCAGTTTATATCAGCAGCTTTTCTGATATCCAATAACTTGATAAAGCCATACTCGATGAGTCAAGGAGACAAACCCTTACCCTGTCCCAATAGAAATATGTAATCATACAGTACACTTTGTAATGTCAGGAAATACTGCTCTGTCAATGACATCCACATTAAAGAACACATTAAAACTAATTTCAAACTAAAATAGTTTTCCATGCTACAATTCCAGACATGTAGTTTTCTCTCTCTCTCTCTCTCTCTCTCTCTCTCTCTCTCTCTCTCTCTCTCTCTCTCTCTCTCTCTCTCTCTCTCTCTCTCTCTCTGTCTTTCTGTCACACAGTGTACACACGTACACATCTCTCTGTCTCAACTCTGTCTTGCATTATTGTTTTTATTGATTTTATGTAAAGCACCTTGAGCTACAATTCTTGTATGAAATGTGCTATATAAATAAAGTCTTACTTACTTACTTACGCAACAATTGTCTCTTACGCATGCACGCATGCACGCAGGCACGCACGCACACACACACACACACACACACACACACACACACACACACACACACACACACACACACACACACACACACACACACACACACACACACACACACGCACGCACACACATACATACACACACACACACACACACACATACACATGTAATGGGCAAATGCGGCAAAGTACATAGTACAGCCCATTTCGAACTGTGCTTACAAATATAGCCAGAAACACATATCTACCCTGTATGACACGTCACCCGTGAAAAAATGTAGGCTCGCTGTCACTAATTGCTCATTTTCAGTCCTGTTGGCACACATCTGTTTAGTACTATTATACTGTTGTATAATACTTACAAGTCCTGCCTGTTTCCGAGCTTGCTGAAGTTCTTTAATAAAGCTCTGCAACTCTTTACCTTCAATATATCCATTACCTGTAAAAAAAAGAAGGTAGAATCATCATGTAAGACATGTGTCCATATACCATGTAGATGGAGCATTACGCACGACACCATTTTTAAAACATCAAACACATAAAACATGTGTATGCTTCGTAAACGGTTAAATATTTTGTTATAGAATAGACAAAAATCTCATCTTTTTTACGCGTTTCTTTTTTCTTTCTTTTTTACCAGACGTACTACACAAGTCCTTGTCCAAAAGGGGTCACATTGTTAATTGAAATCACTCAGATATAACTAAAAGCATTAGTTGACTAATGTTCACGGAATTATTGGTTTGACAATCTTGTACAAAGTTGGGGGGACTATGAATACAGAGGTCCCATGAAGAGTTCAAAACTAATCTTTCATTCTTGAAATGTAACTAAAGCGCACAAAATTATCCTTGATGTTGGTAGGCGCAGATGTCCCCAAAATAATTAATACCATAATATTCCACAATTGAAAGATTATTTACCATCGTTGTCATAGTGGTGAAAAATATCCAAAAACTGTGATGCGGAGATCTCCACTCCTTGCAGGTAAGCGTTTGCCATGTTTCCGAATAGAGTTGGGGACGAGAGCGCACCGGTAAGCAATGCAGGACTTGCCGAGGCTCTGCAACGAATAGGACGCTTTGATCAGTCCGTACACGGTATTTAAAGAGCGCAATATCTCGGTAATCTTTTGGCGTCACCCCCTCCCCTACCGAGGTCGGGAAACCGAGCCAAATGCGCAAGTCCCCTCCTACAGCTTCCCGCCGCCCCGGTGTGCCGCAGGTAGCGCGGGCTCAGCACGTTGACACGCGTCAGGGGCGCACGGAGATGTGAGCTGAATTTAAATAAGAACTTTTCTAAATGCACTTTTACATAGGTTAGTCAGTTTTACATAGGTTAGTCAGATTAGTCAACGTCAGTCCGTTTTTTCAGTCGTACAAAAGATTGGAATTTAAAACATCCAAAATAGATGTAATTGCTACAGATAATCTCTTGGCAAAATGTTTGATTCTGGAGATTAACTAAGGATTGTTTGCAATAAAATGTGGCATTTATCCTAGAGGTTGTTATACTGTAGTCTTATGTCCAAAGCCAACCGTTAGCCTATACTTTGATGTTAATCTTACTTCCATAAAGAGGGCCGTTCAGACCTGATTGTTATGAGGGTCGTTTATTGATGCTCTCTGCCACAGGAGTGGATTCCATTTAGATGACTTTCCTCCAGTAATTGAAAATCCTTGCTTTTGTCCAACACTTGTGTCCCACTTCTATTTCATTCCCCCTCTCTTGTCTGACGAATTTACAAATCTGAGAAAGAGTCTATGCAAACACATATAGTCTCAAACATACCACAAAAAACTATTTTGGAAATCATTTTTCAAACTGCACTGCTCTTTCCACCTCGAAATCTGTATCCCTAAGACTGCTACACTGTTTAGGCCATGAAAATAACCAATACCAACCCCCGCCACACAAACACACACACACACACACACACACACACACACACACACACACACACACACACACACACACACACACACACACACACACACACACACACACATACACACTCACTTGTGTGTGTATTTCACACAGACAGTGTTTGGTGCAATACATTTTAACAGCAAATCAAGAGGTGTCTGGGGCAAACAATGTGTTTACGGGGCCACAGAGAACATGACTTTTCCAAGGAAATCTATTCCCATGCAATACTGTAGGTCTCTGAGGAAAAATATGTAATGCTATAGTCTGAAATCCAGAAATCTTTAGTGTGTGACTACAAGCAAAGGCACCTTCATAACTATGAAAAGTGTGTGCATGAATGTAAGATGAGTAGACATTGATTGTATTGGATAGTAGTACAGTTGATTTTGCCTATGTCTTATGACATTCTCCGCTAGAGAACTGCAGTCGTGCATGAATCCTGTTTTCATGACAGTATCTAGTATGAATGGGTACTGCTGGGTCATGTTATGTTAAGACTGCATTGTAAACAGATTTTTTTTTACAGCCCATTTTTTATCCCCACATGACAGGAATGATGACAATGATGATGGTGGTGATGATGAGGACGACGATGAGGAGGTGGATGATGAGGATGATGATGATGATAATGACGATAAGGATGATGATGGCAATTTGGAGGAGGGTTGCTTTTACCACGATCATGATGCAGCTGGTTTCTGCTCCTGGGGCCTTTCCATGACTCAGGCTCGTCACACCTGTCCTTTCCCCTCAATTTCCCATCAGTCAATGGGACAGAATATGACACAATCATTTATCACCTGAACACCCCAGCCCATTGGTAGGTGTCAAGGGCTCATCAGGGCCAGGTCATTATGTAAAGAGACTGTTTACCCTGTTACCCTCTCCTGGATCTAAATAAGGTTTAGGTTTATAGATAGATACAGTTAGGTCCATAAATATTTGGACATTGACACAATTTTCTTCATTTTGGCTCTGTATACCACCACAATGGATTTGAAATGAAACAATCAAGATGTGCTTTAAGTGCAGACTTTCAGCTTTAATTTCAGGGTATTTACATCAAAATCAGGTGAACGGTGTAGGAATTACAACACATTTTATATGTGGCCCCCCCCTTTTTAAGGGACCAAAAATAATTGGACAAACTAACATAATCATAAATCTAATTGTCACTTTTAATACTTGGTTGCAAATCCTTTGCAGTCAATGACAGCCTGAAGTCTGGAACCCATAGACATCACCAGACGCTGGGTTTCGTCCCTGGTGATGCTCTGCCAGGCCTCTACTGCAACTGTCTTCAGTTCCTGCTTGTTCTTGGGGCATTTTCCCTTCAGTTTTGTCTTTAGCAAGTGAAATGCATGCTCAATTGGATTTAGGTCAGGTGATTGACTTGGCCATTGCAGAACATTCCACTTCTTTGCCTTAAAAAACTCTTTGGTTGCTTTCGCAGTATGCTTCGGGTCATTGTCCATCTGCACTGTGAAGCGCCGTCCTATAAGTTCTGAAGCATTTGGCTGAATCTGAGCAGATAATATTGCCCGAAACACTTCAGAATTCATCCTACTGCTTTTGTCAGCAGTCACATCATCGATAAATACAAGGGAACCAGTTCCATTGGCAGTCATACATGCCCACGCCATAACACTACCTCCACCATGCTTCACTGATGAGGTGGTATGCTTTGGATCATGAGCAGTTCCTTCCCTTCTCCATACTCTTCTCTTCCCATCATTCAGGTACAAGTTGATCTTGGTCTCATCTGTCCATAGGATGTTGTTCCAGAACTGTACAGGGTCTTTTAGATGTTTTTTGGCAAACTCTAATCTGGTCTTCCTGTTTTTGAGACTCACCAATGGTTTACATCTTGTGGTGAACCCTCTATATTTACTCTGGTGAAGTCTTCTCTTAATTTTTGACTTTGACACAGATACGCCTACCTCCTGGAGAGTGTTCTTGATCTGGCCAACTGTTGTGAAGGGGTTTTTCTTCACCAGGGAGAGAATTCTTCTGTCATCCACCACAGTTGTTTTCCGTGGTCTTCCGGGTCTTTTGGTGTTGCTGAGCTCACCAGTGCGTTCTTTCTTTTTAAGAATGTACCAAACAGTTGATTTGGCCACACCTAATGTTTTTGCTATCTCTCTGATAGGTTTGTTTTGATTTTTCAGCCTAACGATGGCTTGCTTCACTGATGGTGACAGCTCTTTGGACTTCATATTGAGAGTTGACAGCAACAGATTCCAAACACAAATACCATACTTGAAATGAACTCTAGACCTTTTATCTGCTCCTTGTCAATGAAATAACGAACTCCCATGAGGGAATAACATACACCTGGCCATGGAACAGCTGAGCAGCCAATTGTCCAATTACTTTTGGTCCCTTAAAAAAGGGGGGGCCACATATAAAATGTATTGTAATTCCCCTGAAATTAAAGCTGAAAGTCTGCCCTTAAAGCACATCTTGATTGTTTCATTTCAAATCCATTGTGGTGGTATACAGAGCCAAAATGATGAAAATTGTGTCAATGTCCAAATATTTATGGACCTAACTGTATATTACATAGATAGATAGATAGATAGATAGATAGATGGATGGACAGACAGGGAGACACACACAGACAGGCAGGCAGGCAGGGATGGGCAGAAGCAAGCATGTAACAGAAACATGAATCCATACAGAAGATGCTTTCCACAGTGTGAACAGGCTGCAGCAAAAGAGATCAGTCATACAGTAGGAGGTGTGGTGTAATGAAATGTAACACTGTCACGTCTGAGCATTATCTCTCCTCCTTGTTCCTCTACTCTACGTGCTGTGATACCCCCATCTAAATGACACCCTAACCCCCTGGGTGGGCAGCCACAGAAACGTTGCTTTTCTCTCCTCCATCCACCATGTTTCCCTCCCTCCTTCCCTCGCACCCCCTCCTTCTCTCCAATCCTCCTCCATCCCACTTTCCTCTCTCTTCTCCCCCTTTGTTTTGAAAAATGAACGTTTGACTTGGGCTGCAGCTTGTCTTCAGAGACGTGGCCCGCTCTTATCACCCTCTGCTGCGTGTCGCCAGTGAGGGTTTGCTGGTCTGCGGGCAGCCAAGGTCGCTGTAATAACACTTTACGGCAGCTGGCACAGCCTTCTTTAGGGTTGGTGTGTGTAGGGGGTGGGGGTGGGTGGGGGGTGGGGGTGGGTGGGGGGTGGCGCAGGTTACAAACAACTGCATCCCTGAAATTGTCCTCATAATAGTACCATGCAGGGTATTCATTGTGTGGTGTATGAGTGTCATGACGGTAAAATGGCTTTTTTTTGCGTGAAAGAAATCAAGAATGAGGTGTGTGAGTGTTTGTGTGTTTGGGTGGTGGGGTGTGGTGATTGTGCCCTCTCATAACACACATTTGTATAAAAACACAAAGCACAAAGTCAATGGACTGTATTTCAAACACCATCAAACACAATCACCATCAGTACGGGCTGTATCCTCATTACAATAAATCCTGGACAATAAGCCTTAATGATATATGATAATTTCAGCTCTCAACATATTGTTGTTTTCTCATAAGAAACAAATACTTTTTTCTCTGGAGAATCCTGACACATCATTATCAGCTGCAACTCTGCATCCATGTCATAAACCACTGCCAAGTGTCAAGCTCTTCTTTTAGGGGCCAGCCCAGAAGTGGAAGGTGTGGCAGAGAGTAGAATGGTGGCCAAACCATTAACACTGCACAGACACAAAACAACATTCTAGCTGAGCATAGGAACATTGTGACAGACATATTCTGAGACAGTGATTAACTTCAAGAGGTCCTTCCTGCCAGCCTTCATGTGACCGTACACTGAGTCGGTCTGTGTACTGGATACAAGTCATTGAGCCAGTGTAGTGGGTACTGTTATGGTTGTTTGATATATTTATCAAACATACATGCTGTATAAGTCAAAGTATAAGTATGATTTCTACATGTCTGAAATATGAGGATAGATCACCGTCATCACAACTTTAATACTGTGGCTGACCATTGCTGTAACTGATGTGATTATCTGATGTCAGGAAATAGACCACTATTACAACTGATGTGTTTAATTTGACCACAGGACAAAAATGGGAAATAATTTGATTGCATCTGAAGAATGAGCTGTTTGAGATGTCGTCTCAGAATGCTGTAGTCCGCTGCTGTAGAAGCACTACGAGGGGGTGTATAAAAGCTTGTTGAAATAATTTAAACTTTTGGGAACACACCTAGAGCCTGGTAGAGATTCGACAAAATTGTATTTACTGTTTGAGGTTGAGCGCTTACCTCTTGTATCAGTTAAAATAGTGAGCTGTGGCAAACATGTTGTAGGTATTACTGTGAATCTACTGTTTATAATTACTGTGAATACTTGTATCATTGCTACAATGTATGCTTGTATTATTACTGTGTATTACTGTGTGTACTTGTAGTATAACTGTATTATACTTATATATTACTTGTATTACTATTGTTTTACTTGTCTTTGTACTGTGTATACTTGAATCATTACTGTGTGCAATTTTAAGATGTTATTTTTATGTGCATCTTTCTATGTAGATGGTATGGGGACAGTTGTAACAGAATTTTCATCAAAAATCTAATTATTTGATTCTTTAAAAGAGGCCAGACCTAAACAGCAACCACAATGTATTTGTGGAAGCATAATACTCAACCATAACGCCACATCACACATTCCAGAACCACCCTTCCTCCTATTCTGTCACACACATCCTTTTAGTAGTCTCTGGAATTCCTCCCCTCTTTGCCATGATGTTATTACAACACATTACAGTTATTTACAGCACATTACAGTGGCAACATGCAGGCTACATCCCGTGGGTGTCATTGGGCTCCATCTGGTTGTAATGACACCCAGTTCCAGACTAACAGGGGACATGGCGGCATCGCCTGTCTCTACCTCTCACCCCTACCGACCCGTCACGGACTGGCCGGCTCCTCTGTCTGGCGGCAGTGGCTGAGGGACGCGGATGACAGGGATCATTGCCTTGGTCTGAGACTCCCTCGAGGCGTTTGGGTTTGGTTTTAGTACATCATGGCTCCACATGGTTTGGTACAGGTGAGTTTTCATCAGATGGAGAGAGATTTGAAGTTTGTATCTCTTGCTCACTATCTTTCTGTCTGTTTGTCTATCTGTCTGTCTTTCCTCTCTTTCTTCCTCCCTTCGTCATTCTCTATCTGTCTATTTGACAGTCTCCATCATTTGAAAAGCCTGTGTGCAGTGTCCCTTTTGGTCAAGTCCATACAGTAGATCTCAAACACACCATATCAACCAAATTCCAGCTGATGTTGGTGACATTTGACAAATGTTCAATAAACACATTTGGGAGAAATAAATGTTCACTGCCTCACATTCAATCTTGAATTTCCCTCCAAAAAACGAATTAATGGACGGCATGCTAACGATAGTTATTAACAGTTTCCATGAAAGCTGTAAACTTTAATGTAGCATCTGGCCACACATTAGATGACATAAATTCTGACAATGACATCCAAACTTACAATTCAGCATCCAACTGTGGTGTCCAGTAGCTTTGTAATCCTTGTAACCTGTCAGTCACACGCGGGTAGCCAATTGCTTTTTCTGAAAACAATCAAATGTATATTAATGTGGAGGTGAAATTTGCTCTTCTTTTATAGTATTCATTAGTACAAGCTGTTTACAACCTGGCCGTATAGTAGGAAAATGGAAAGTGTTTACCCAGTGGGAGAGCTGGCAGACAGAGAGTGTGAGTAATGTTAGCGGTGTGTCACACAAACAGTATTTCTGTGAAACACACCTGAGGTGGCCCATCTCCAGCCTTGGTCACCTGTGAGACGACATGTGGGCTCATTATGAATAATGAATGACCAGGGAAATGTCATGAGTAAATGTAAATATTACAGGAACATCACCCTGTTCAGCCTACTGACTTGAACCACAACAAGGCTGGTATTCACTTGATGATTTGTCATTATTATGTGAAGAGTTGATGTATACTGAAATGTCATTAGGGTATACTATGCAATTTAGCAGTATTTATTGGTGTTTAGAATTGCACCATAAACAGTTTATAATTTAATTTGAGTGATAATATCCTACATCATTTGTTTAGGAATAATGATAATAGAGTTTCCCTTGTGGGAATTGTTTTACAAATGCAGGGATTCATTGTACAAAAAAATATATTATAGTTTATATGAAACTATAGTTTATTGGCATTCGTGCAGTATGTTGGTGGTAGTACTGTACATGCAGTGATAGCATGATAACGAGTATACTTTATTAGTATTCTTGCTGTGTATGTTGGGGGTGTTACACCACAAACTGTTTAGGGAGTCCTCCCAGTTGTAGTGACACAGTCTCTACAGATACCAACAACAGTCTGTGTCATGCACAAGCAATGCTTGTTTGCGCTTCTGTGAGCCTGTTCTCTACAGACAGGCAGTGTCACACCATTAACTCCAGGGCTCTCTGTGCATCGTGCTTTGCATTCAAATACCGTCACTAGCACACCTCTGAAACGCTATGTATGCAGTACAGATATAACTGGACCTATTGAGGGAGCCCTCAAAAGATCAGCAGAAGTATCTTGTTCAGATTGGGAACAAAACTGACTTTAACTTAAACTGTAAACTAAGATGTGAAGCTGTGTAATCTGGATTAAAATGAGATGTCTGAGAAAGTCATTCAATTCAAGCCTAAATGCAGTTGAGTAGATTCGGTTGGAGTGTTTTTCACAGGGCGAATCGTTTCCTAGTGTCTCCGACATTCTAGTCAAATAAATATTATTTGTGTTATTTCTACATAAGCCTCTGCAACCAATTTCTATCAGGCAAGCCCATTTCAAAATAGATGTACTCCAGTACAGAACATGAAACCCCAAAGCAAAACCCACTCCCAGGCTCTCACTATAAAGTCCTGTGATACAGACCTCTGTGCTTTCTTTTTCTTAATGTTTATGTTGCTGCCTTAGTCCACAGCGCCTGCTCTTGTCTTCAAAGCTAAGATCAGATGTATTTACTCCCATCCGGAAATAGTCCCCTTGCTTCCCTCGCCTTGCTGTTAGTCTAGCTGTAGGGGCAAAACAATAAAACACCTGTACATTAGCCAAGCTTGCCAACTCATTTCCTCCTCTGCCTGGGTGTGTGCCAGTCCAATCAGTAACTCAACAGACTTCTCCAGTTATTATTCAACTGAGCCTGAGTGTCTACTGTCTGGATGAGGATGGAGAGCTCATAAATGCCCAGAATTTCTGAATAACAGTCTTCTTCACGTATTTTCTTTTCTTTTTACACACAGCATAAATCCTCAAGATGCAATATTGCGAGACAGTGTTGTAAACTCTGGCGGCAGCCAAGTAATACTGGGGCTGTCTGGGACATCCTCCGCCCCGTCCATTTTTCTTTACGGTTTGGAATCCCCCAGAGCAGCCCAGACCCCACAGTATCAGGAATTAAGGTTTAAACCTAGGAACCAAAATATTGCACAAATATGTACAACCTCTCATATTGGCTGATATTCTGTTATGACTGACATATTCCTATGATGTCATATTTTACGCATTTCCCATAATGCACCACAGAGCATTTTTATTTCTCACTTCGAGTTATTAATTCCCGTTCCAGCTTTTTGGCGCCCTTGACTCTTTGAGATCAATGAATGGGTGGGATTTTCAATGATGGATTTCACCTTAAACCTCCTTCTAAGAGATGGGTTGTTAGCTTCAATGGGAAGCCAGGAGGGCACACAGATCTAACTGAATGGCATACATTTTCTGCTGAGTCGTACTTACAATGTTTTCTTTTTTGCATGATTTGGAATTCCAGTTGCTTTGGCATCCCCTTTTGTATTTGACACTAAGCAGACACTGTTGGATATTTATCCTTTTTCCAGAATATGGGGTTGAGTACTGTTCATTTGACCATATTGGCTCATACTTAGGAACCTTAAAAGGAAATTCTCCTATGGGACACGTTACAGCACTGACGTCAGATAAGTCAGATACCCACTATATAATGCTTTTTTTCAGAACTAAGCCTTACTGTTTCCATGGAAATTATCATGATATTGGATGTCCTGTCCATGGTAAAGATCTGCCGAACACTCTTTCTCTGTAAGTAACATACTGACAAATAATTCAACAATTGTTGTTTTTTAGTTAACATAAATTAGAGTGAGACATACATGAGGTCATAATTGCCAGTTAGCAGGTACGTCATCCAACATGAAGCAGGTTGAAATTAGGTTTTGCCACTGTTGAAACAAACATTTACATTTAGCAGACGCTCTTATCCAGAGCGACTTACAGTAAGTACAAGGACATTCTCCCCCAAGGCAAGTAGGGTGAAGTGCCTTGCCCAAGGACACAACTTCATTTGGCACGCCGGGAAATCAAACTGGCAACCTTCAGATTACTAGCCCGACTCCCTCACCGCTTAGCCACCTGACCTCCCAAACACATTATTTAGCCTTTTGCGCATCTCTGGGATTTCAAATGAAACACATAGGACAGATTAGTTATTTTCATTTGAAAAGATAAATGTTAATGTAAAAGTATGTGGTCAAATTAATTATTAAGCTTGGCCCCGGATTGTTGAACATTCATCTGTGGGACTTACAAGTGAATAATGAAATGAAAAGAATCATAGAACTGATAATGCAGATCATAGTTCACATGAGGTTACTCTGAAAATGGCTTTATTTATGTGTACATTAATCGGGCAGATTAGTTAACAGATTAGTTAGCCACATTTAGTTACAGACAAGGAAGTTGTATGTTTTAACTATGTAATACTACTGTATTAAGGTATTATACTCAATTACAAAACAGATTAACTTAATTAAATAGATAGAAAATGCACATCACAACTGGAACTTCAGTCTACTGTATACTACGTTGTTTCTACAGCATGCACAGTTTAGATTTTGATAAATGTGTGCTGTGTTGTCTTGAGTTTGTCAAAAAACATAACTATCATTCTTTGACAGTTTTGCAAATAACCAACCGGTGAATTGATAAGTAACGCATTAATAAAACAAACACGGAAATTGCCTATTTGATTGCAATTTGTGATAATATGTAAAACAAAAAACTGTCTGCTTCTTCTAAAAGCAAATTCATTAATGGGAAAGCATTTACATAATTAAATATTACTGATGAAAAGTCAATGGCTTGATGATTATGAATGTGCATGAATATTTATGATTTATGACTCTTAGTTTTAAAAGAGAAACATCACATTTTTGCTTTACTCATGCTCTTGGATTCTTGTAAATGGAATAACTATTGAGGCTGCCTTTAAATAGCCTACTTCTAACACCAGTGACAATGAGATGCAAAATGCACACCATATTTATACTCATCAGACAATTCAAATCCCAAACTACATACATGTAATTTAGGAATGTATCTATTTATCAGTAAATGTTAAGGTAAGGTAAGTAAATCATTCAATATTTATGGAAACACACACATCACCTACCTGAAAACAAAGCCTTAGTCTTTCCTTTTGGTTTTCAATAACAGTAGATACACAGTAGGCTATAGTTTGCTTAACCTTAGCTAGCAAGCTACCCACATCAGTTGTACTAAAGCCATCTGATGTCTGTGGTGGTGGCTAACTGACAAAGCTATTCAGAAAGTTTCAAAATAGGGAAATGTACAAGAGAAAGCATGTGTGTTTAACTAGGAAAACCAGCAACCAGTCACTGCAGAAATATAGCCCACCATTTTTTATTAAGCTAGCTAACGATTGGCTGAGAGATGGAGCCTTAGATCACTCAATCAGGTACTGTACTAGTTAAAATAACAAAATAATCACTCATTCTGTATATCGTTATAGGGTCTTTGGTAATCATGGAGATAATTTGCATTTCCTCATTGTGACAAGGAGGCTAGGGGGAAGAGAAAAAAACAACAATTTATCCTGATAAGTCAGCAATTTCCTTAGTGTGAAAATCGAAAGGAATGATTGTGATCGAACTCCTTCCCTAACCCCCCCCCCCCCCCGCCTTGTTTGGCTGGGCAGGTTAGTGTGAGTGATTTGTTCAGGGATCTCATAACTGTATTTATAAATGATCCCTTTGTGAGACGCCACCAATCCATCTCCAAATTGTTTTACAAAGTATGTCATTCTTCGCCAAGGCCCATTAGGACTGAGTTTATGGCATAACTGCTAGAATCAGTCTATATGGAACTGTGACCTATAGTCAACAAAAGCTAAGATTGTTAGAGTCAGAGTGAAAACAGTACAAAGCTTCATATACTTTGCTGCTCTTATTTAGAACAGATAATTAGGTAAACCGTTTCTGGTCCCAATTGTAATGTAATTGTAATGTAATTATAATGTAATTGCTGTTTCAAAGCTGAGGTCAGTCCAACAGTTTTTTACACACACATCTACAGTACACACACACACGCAATTGCAAACAAATAGGCAGTCTGATTGATTTATGATTCTTTTTATTTATATATATACAACAATATGATGTCATTAAACACATCTGTGTCCTGCAAGCCTTATCACTACAGTGCAGGGGATGACTCTGCATAACTGTGGCTGAAGAAGCCCAGTAAATATCGGCTATGTGCACTTATATTTTCCATTTATCGTTCTCTTGTTTAGCATTTATAGGTGTATGTCACATAGTTTCACTTAGATTAAAGTGGAGCTCAGAAATGAAAGATTGTGATAAAACAAATGGGGGGCATTTTCTCTCTATGTGGTTGAACATGACTGTAAAAATGTTTTTATGGTGTGCATATAATTCCAAATCGGTAATGATATGTTCATTTAAAAAGACTTCCATAAAAATTGTGAAGATTGAACTACTCAAACTATTTCTGTTAATTTGAAAAACTTAATGAAGCACTTAATATAGTATTGGGCTCTTGCTATAAACAATGTCAGAAAATAAACATGATAATCACACAAAAGCAGCTGGGGCACAAAAATAATCACTTAAGAAGCTGTTTTTCTGTGACCAAACAACAGCTAAGGAAGAAAAATCTGATTTGAAGAGGATTATTATCATCTGGATATTGGTTTGGTTGTGTATCTTTTGCACACCATCTGTCATTAAATGCAATTTTCTGGTTGGAGGGTTTTCATATGTACTGTACTTCACGGAGAAAAACATTTGTGGTGTTCGTTTATCATCCTCCCCTCTCTCCCTTTCTTTACATCACCCTGGCTCTCACTTCTTTCAATATCTACAGTCTTCCTCTCCCTTCTCATTTTTCTCTCTCTTTCTCTCTCTCTCTCTTTCTCTCTCCCTGTCTCTCCCTCTACGCTTTCAGGTAGTGCCACTGCTTCAGTTGAGGTTAAAAATACTATTAAATATCCTCGTTTCAGTGCTTAAGATTATATCTTCACATATGCTTAAAAAATGTTAACATTCTGGCTCTGTGGGGAAAAAAGCTTAAGATGGCTTTAGAAATTTAATTACATCCAAAAAGGGGTTTCACTTCTTGTATTTTGTTAAGAACACTAGATCGAGAAGTTAGAAAAGACTTGTGCAAAGAAAGGTTTATTTCTGTGTGTATGCTTGTGTGTGCACTTGTGGTTCTATCCATCTCTTGGGCTCTTTCTACACCTCTCTACCTCCCCCTTTCTTTCTCTTCCCTTCTCTCTTATCCACCGGAGCATCTATCTCCAGGTCCCTCAACCCATTTTTCACCTTCCCCTCGCTCTCATACTAGAAATATTTCCTGTAGATCGGCTCCACCTCTCCTCCACCTCTCGCTCCCCTCCTCTCGCCACCTCGGTTCTCCCACTCTCCTCTTCATCTCAGCATTACTCCTTTTACACTCCTCTTCCTCTCCCCTGCCCACCTCCCACCCTACATCCCCCCTCCTATCCCCCTTTCACATTTTACTCCTCCACCTCTCCTGCCTCCCTTCCTCACCCTCCCTCTCCTCCTCCTTAATTGCTGTTGATACCCTGGTCCACATGGTGGGAGCGAGCAATGAGGGTGTTGAGCATCTGCTGCAGCATCTCCGCGCGCATCTTGCTGATCTGGAGAACCTCCTCGTGGTTGACTTTCTCCTCGCGACTGTAGTCCAGCGACACCTAGGAATAATCCCACAGCACGCCCCCCACCCCCCCAAAAGAACGTTTATTTACAGTGAACATTGCTAATCTATGCAGTTCAAAGTTATTTGGTGGAGGACTGTGTGACTGTGTAGTCAAAGTCAATGTTATGCTGGGAATATACACAATTGAATATGGAACAGAATAGATGTCAGACCTTGTTGGTGATTAGGGACAGGCCAAAGACTCGCAGGCCACAGTGTTTAGCCACCGTCACCTCTGGCACCGTGCTCATACCTGTCCAGAAGAGAGGAGGGCAATGGGGTAGGGGGGATAGCAGATATGGGGGGGGGGTAAAGAGTTCAAGGATTGGAAAAACAGATTGGATGTCGAGGACAGTGCAAGCAGGGGATGTTGCAAGAAGAAGAATGAAGGCACGAAGGAGGTAAGATCAGAGAACGGGATGAGAAGGGAAAGGTTGCGTGTGAGGATGGGAGAATGGCAGTGGCAGGGGAGGATGGGGGAAAGGGCATTTGGGGGAGGAGGGGGAAGGCCTTTGATTAAATGGCAATTAATCCAGTGGTGAAAAACACTCAACGGGGGGTTTGGGTGCCGTAGGGTCACTGTACATGTTTGTGTGTGTGTGTGTACAGTATGCAAGTACACAAGTGATCATGCTACGCTAATTCATTAGCCTCTCCCTCTGTGTTGACCCCTAGTTAAGGCAAGGTCCCATTCCCACTCTTAACATTTAATGAGAAAACCCTTCAGGAGACACTGGCAGGCCACTGTGAACATATCATGAGTTCTACAATCATGAGGGGCATGCTGAAGTATAAACAAACAAAAACAAATATGCAATTAGAGATAGAGAGATGCACCGTAAGCTACTTCAGAGAATACTCTGGTACAGCCTCTATACTCCTCCAATAGAAGAGCAACTCCCCCCCCCCTTCCCCCAAAAAACGATGCCTGTTCCAGTGAAACTGATTCAATGACAGACATATATTTTAATTAAAGCATAGACACAGACCCTAACCCTATGTTGTAACCATCAAAAATTAAATCCATAACACGAGACTGTAGCCTATTAACAAATGCAAGGTCACAAATGCAAGGAATGCAAAATGGCCCCCAATACTTTGTTGCTACATGGCTACAACGATCTATGATCATGAGTCGCTACGTGGGAATAGACAGATCTGTGGGGGACTCAACAATAAAATATGGCTGTGAGTATCAGACGTGGCACATTATTACAGGTACGGCTATGTTAGTGGATCTGACAGCTATTTGCTTCTGGATCAGACCAGCCGACCAATTAGCATCCCAGCGTGTAGCGGCCTCTGTTGACCTAATAGCTACGCTAATTACTATGCTTCGCCTCTGTTAGAGAAGCTAAGAGTCATCATTTATTAACGAGCCCACCGGGGGGGGGGGGTTACGAGGTACGGCCAATTAGTAGATTAGTGCATGTGGTTTCGCTCAATGTGTTTGGAGTTTACAGAGTCCCGTGGTGGACGATGTCTTGCTTCCTCATGTGGGATGTTCCCTGTTTGGAGTGTAGCAGGCAGTGCAACTGATTGCCGAGCAGGAGGTTGTGGGCTCAAAATGTACCCTGCTACAAAGTGCTACAAAACTGAGAGGAAAGGGGGGAATTCCCATGACACTCTGTATGGTTGGTGGCGACAGAATAGCACCCTTTACACTCATTTCAACACAAAATGGTTAGATCTCAAGAAATACTGAGGTAATTAGCCATGGGTAATAGGCAAGCAGAGATAAGACATTTTGGGACAGGACCTGAGACAAATATTTGCCAATGTTGTGTGTCCCCTCACCAACAGAGTCACACCCCAGGATTTGCAGCATGCGGGCCTCCGCAATGGTCTCAAAGTTGGGCCCGCTCACCATGCAGTACACCCCCTCTTGGACAAAGTTGCTATAGCCCAGCTCAGCGCTGATATCCATGGCTAGCTTCCTCAGGTCCTTGCTGTAGGCATCTGACATGCAGGGAAAGCGGATCCCGAACCTGTTGGTTTACAGATACAGCTCAATACCAGCTAATCCATATGACCTTTAAATGACCTATATAGGTGACTATGGGCATTATAGGCGACTGTGGAGTGGATGCTCTCTCACCGATATACTGTAGCAACATGGCTTTGTTTTCCCCCTCAAACTGGGAATATTTATTTTTCCAATACCTGATTTAAAATTCAAATTTCCAGTTCATTTTAACGATTACTATTGTAAAGCATTTCATGTTTCGACTGACCCCAACTGTAGTGGATAAGAGCGTCTGCTAAATGACTAAATGTAGTGCAAACTGAACTGGTAGGATGCAACAGGTTACATGTAGCATGACACAGTACACTAAAGCAAACTCATTTGAAAGCAAATCTATGAAAACTGTTACATTTACATTTAGCAGACAGACTCTTATCCAGAGCGACTTACAGTAAGTACAGGGACATTCCCCCCAAAGCAACTAGGGTGAAGTGCCTTGCCCAAGGACACAACGTCAATTGACACGGCCGGGAATCGAACTGGCAACCTTCAGATTAATAGCCCGACTAATAGCCCTGACTGTTCTTATCTTTTCTCCCTGTACATTTACAAAGCATGGATGTGAGTAACCATGAACATGACTTTTGGAGTCATTTTAGTTCTGGAAATAAATTGAATTGTGTATTATACTGTATGTCTTGATGGGTTTGTGGGCAGTGGTAAATGACAGGCGCGTTCCTTATCAATATTTCAATGGTGTAAACTAGATTTCTGACCCTCTCCTTCCATCACTTTTGTACATTCTCATTTCTCATTCTATTTCCTCATTATCTTAGCATCTCTTTCTTTCCTTCTACTTCACCCTAGTTGACACGTTCCCCCCCCCCCTTTCTCCATTACTTGAAAGACAAATTCATTTTTCCTGCTTCCCCTGACGTCCTTCACCTCCTCTCTCACCCACACTCCCTCTCATCCTTCCTCCTTTTGTTCTCCACCTCTTTCTCGGAATCCCTCCATTTCATTTGTGTTCATCATTTTGGGGTATTCATTGGGTGGTATTCTGTGAAGCACTCATCCTCTCCTCTCTTTTCCCTCTCCCTCTCTTTCCATCTCTCTTGTACCATGAAATATTGTGTCTTTTGCTTCACCCAACCCTCTTTGTACCCCCAACCCCCTTTCTACTTTCCCCCCTTCCTTTCTCTCCATCCATTTCTCTCTTTTGGGCGTTTTGCTTTTAATTCGAATGACACCACACACACTCACACACAGAATGATCTTCCTCTCTTTTTCTCTTTACCTGCCCCCCTTCTCTCTCTCTCTCTCTCTCTCTCTCTCTCTCTCTCTCTATCTCTCTCTCTCTCTCTCTCTCTCTCTCTCTCTCTCTCTCTCTCTCTCTCTCTCTCTCTCTCTCTCTCTCTCTCTCTCTCTCACTCTCTCTCTCTCTCTCTCTCTCTCTCTCTCCCTCCATCTCTCCCTCTCTCTCTCTCTCTCTCTCTCTCTCTCTCTGTCTCTCTCTCTCTCTCTCTTTTATTGGCACCATGCAGTGGATGTTACCCTCTCCCCCCAACCCCAGTTCCTCCATTTCCCTCCCCCTGTCTTTTCATTCCTTTTCTCTTCCCCTCTGTCCATTTCATGTTCTACCCCTCTCCCCCCTCCCTTGTCGTACCGTTCGTCATTAGGTCCGCACAGCGGGTGCTGCCCGGCGAAGCCTGGCAGGTTAATGTGGTCCTTGATGATCATGATGTCGCCCACTTTGAAGTCCTGGCACAAGCCGCCTGAGGCGTTGGTCACTATGATGGTCTCGACGCCCAGGAGCTTGAAGATCCGCACGGGGAACGTGACCTGGGGGGGCGGGGGGGGGGGGCGCAGAGACAATGGGAGTGGAAGGCAGGGATGAAAGAGGTTGGTGGAGAGGAGAGGGTGTGAAGTCGGGTTGGGGTGAAGGAGCGAGGAGAAGAAAGGGAGAGAGTGTAAGAGGGGAAAAATGTGGAGGAGAGATAGATGAATGTTTGTAGAGAGATGGAGAAACACAGGTTTGGGGGGGGACGAGAGGGTGGAAGGGATGCAAATGTAGTCTATGCTAATTGAGAGCTGAGGAGAATTCTTCGATAAATTCCGTTTTACGTATGGTGTTGCAGGGCATGCGTGCACTGGGTTTGTATGTCCGCGCATGTATGCCAGACTTTGTGTGTCCGTGTGTAAACATCCATCTTTCCAGGTTTGTGTGAATGTGTGTGTGTTTGTGTGAGTGTGCATGGACAATGACTCATGTAGTTGCTAGAATTTGGCAGCTTGGGCACCAGGGGTGGCTGTCATCCTGCAGTGTAGTAATTGGTGAATATGTTTCAATGCCAAATCACCTTTGCAGCTGCTCTCTATTTCTCCTCTCTCCCTGTCACCCTCGCTCGCCACCTCTCTGGCATGACCCCCCCACTTTTCTGTCTATGCTCCGACGGTCCACTTCCATAACCTCTCTTGTTGAACTCTCTCTCCTTCTTTCAGTCTCCCAATCCCCTTTGAATCCCTTTGCGCCCCCCCTCTACCTAACAACTCTCTGTTTGTGATTATTTCTAGTTCAGTATTTATACTACGTCAGCACGTTTGTGTTTGACGTATTAGTGTCTTATATGTAAGCATACTACACGTGTATTTGGCTGTTCAGTGTGTATTTAAGTATTTTTGCCGTTGTACTGCAAATCTAGCACTGAAGCAAACTGTATAGCTCCAATGAGAATGCTCATCCCATGCTATCGTTAGCAGAATGAAAAAAAGGCACTTCTCATTGTGAGAGATTAATAGAAAGACAGAGAAAGAAGGAGGTCATGGAGGGACGACAAAGCCAGCCAGTTAATTAACCGAGCCGTGCATCCCACACTGCAAGGGAAGGATATGAAAAACACCTCAGACTACACTGATAGGGAATCAGTGGAGGAACGTTTCTGTTCGTATGTGTCTGTGTGCATTTGGATGTGAGCAATGTGTTTGCATTTGTGCCCTATTCCTGTTTTTTTCCATCCAAGCTTGAAACTGAGCTGAAAATATCTTTTCTTCAATCTAGAGTACCAGCAGTCTCCTACGACCCATGCTAGAGACTGTGAATGGACCACCAACATGGTTGGTGCACCATCCAAGTGTTGCGCTATAAAACGTGAAAACATTTGCAATTGCCGTCTTTTAAAGACAGCTACAGATGATGTTTGTTTTCAAGTGCCTGATTTTGGCATACTTGTGACCAGCAATTCTGTGGTTGATGGGCGTATCGTTTTTGGGCTGCAGGAGCCAGCATGTCACAGTTTCAGCTGTGGACAAGGGTTGATGGAGTGTATCGACACCCTGGTGTCACATCACCCAGTGCTGTCGGATAGTATTGTGTGTCTGACAGAGAGAGGGAGAGAGAGAGCGAAAGAGAGAGCTGAGTGTGAGAAAGCGAGAGAAAGTGAAAGAGAGAGAGAGAGTGAGAGAGAGAGAAAGTGAGAGAGAACAAGAAGGAGAGACTTCCTCAGTGCAGTCCAACAGCACAAGGAAAAATAGAGGGATGGAAGAAAGAGAGCCGAACCCAAGAGTAAATGCACAGCTCTTTTACGTATGAGAGAAAATGAATTCATATCTAGTATGTGCTTCAGTTTGTTTGTGATGAAAGGGAGTGTGAGAACAACAGAGACAGAAGGAGGAGTGGAAGGCAGCCTGAAACCACAGCTGCATCGGTTGCATGCGCGCTGAGGTAAATTTAGCAGAAATTGATTTGTCGCTTTGTCTGGGCTATTGAGCCATGGAGCAAGGGCTCAACACACCCAGAAACCTCTTCAGTTCCTCTCTGCTAGCTACGTACACCACATTAGCCTTTGCCAGTAAACCATGTCAATTCCATCTCAATAGGGTAAAGATACTACTTTGCTTGACTTTTTTTCCAGAGTCCAAGTCTGTGAGTATTTGCTAAGGCCTGACAGGTACACGCTATAAGGCTGCCTCATATTATCTGACGGCTATCTTGTCCTTGGTGTGCTCAGATCAGTGGAATGAGAGAGAGGATGAGGCCAGGTGGAGGTTTTGCAGGGAGCTATCTTTGAGGCAGGGAGATGAGGCGTCTCTCTTTCCTTTGCCCTTTCTTCCTCTCTAGACACCTAAAAGCAAACAAAATAAGAAACAATACGACTAACCTTTTCTCCAAGATCATGGTTGATGAAGGAAGTATAACATCTAGCACCCTTGTTGGGTTGAAACAGCGTCACTAATATATCATCTCGTCAATACACCTTCTGTGTCTCCTCAGGCTTTTATAGACTACATATCATACCATAAATTGTCTGTTTATGGTCAAATGCAGTCTTTGTGGATAGGGTCAGGGATAAATGGCAAAGCATGGCCATGGCTAGCTCAAAACAGAATTGCCAAGAAGAGCAAAGCCGCTGTGTAATACAGCAGTTATCAAAGCCAGCCATTTTAGTGATAAATGGGTGCTTATTTTTCTGAGGGACAAGAAACCTTATGTTGTTTGGCCCCAATGACTGACTGGGGCAACACATTGACCCTAGGTAAAAGTTAAAAAAGCTTTACGCATCACTAATGCCCCCAGCATCCCACGGCCATGAAGGTTGATTCTAATATATCATGTCATGTTGTCAGTGCCGCAATTACTCCGCAAAAACTCGCCATGCCAGTCTGGACGACACAAGATTCCTCAGCAATCTACTGGAGGAGGAATCCTTGACACCCTGTGCGATGGCTAAATGATTCCCCCCTGGGACGTGTGCGTCTGTAAAATTCCGCTCCGCTGAGACTGCAAGGGTGACAAGGACTTAAGGGAGAGTTGAATTGATGCTGTCTGGACTGAAACTGTGTAGGGGGAGGAAATAGATAGGGGCACGACATGGATCAATGTCATTAAACTTCATGGTGACACCATGAATACGCTGTTCTTGGGCTGATAGACAAGGGCTAAGAGCTGCAACCAGGCCAAAGTTCGCCCTGGCTGTATTACATTTCATTGCAGTACTCGTCATGTGAGAGGCACTTAGTCAAACACGTTAAAATGAATGTGTGACATTACTAAAGATGAGAAAAACGTTACATATACGTTTTTACAAAGATTTTTTCCTATTTTCCCCATGTTTTTCATTCCCTTATTTATACTTTGAATAGGGCATGCAGTATACATTTGACTTTTTCATGGCCTCGACTTGAACTTGATTTAGTTTATTTTGGGAGGACGAGATGTCATGAATTCTGATATTGGGCCACTCTTGATTGATGCTTGTCATGCCTTATCCACTTACAGTACGTCACACCAGCCCTTTCGCTGTAACATCCATTACTATTGCCAAGACGTCCTGTGGGGCTCACAATAACCTTCATTTAGTTCCATCGAGCAATAGGTCTTACATAAGTAGTGGCAAACCTTGCCTTTCTCAACATTTTGTATATTAAAATATACAGTCCTCTGCAAAGTCAGCATTTGCCCGCCCAGTGTTAAACCAGCACCCTCCTGCTCTGTGCCACACTGATTGTGACAGATAAAGTTAATGGACCAAGGCCGAGGTGTCAGCCCCTCTCTGTTATACAAATAGGAGCAGTATTCCTTCAGTTCACATGACCTTGCAGAGCCAAAATGGAGGCTCATTAGCGTGGCGTTCCAATCCAAAGGGCACCATTTTGTGTCACACTTTACTTATTTTGGATGCCGTATATGAGCAAAGCACACGCCAGTGATGAATATTTCAAAACATCCTTTTTCTCCATTTGTAGGACCGGGTAAGGGTTATATATGAGGGTGGAGCAGGCCTATTCCAGTGAGGCGAGAGTATACAGATGGTAAACTAAATGCAAAGAGAAAGGTAGCACAGGAGAGAAAAGAGAATATTCGAATAAAGCAAATTTGCTCTTGTTGGATGTTTGTAATGTGATATGGTTTGATGTTTAAGGTGACAGAAATATAGAATGCTGATGGGTCACATGTATGAATCCTGTCACTGGGAGCGTAGAAGTGTTTGGTATCATGCTTATGGTGTTTGTGTGTTTGTAGGTACATGCTACCAAACACTCCTGGCTGTATTGATTTATAGGAAACTGTTCAGTGATTGAAACACCCAGAACAATTGTTATGTCTTTCTTTAATTCATCTAATTAGAATAATTAATACTTCACCAGTGTTTAAATGTACTACTGAAAGCTTGATAGCAAATTTAAAGTACCATTTAAGAGTTAATGGTTAATGGTGTTGTATTTGTGTGTGCTTGTGGGTGATCCTGCAGTCTATTTTTCACCACTCCTTGGAGACGATGACCATTTGCACTTACCTTACACAGAGAGTAACCCTCATACAGGTGAAATCTGCCCTGCATGAAGACACAGGACTTGTCCTTCACATTCCCGAACACCAGACATCCCTCATGACCGGGAACTGTGAAGACAGTAGACACATGAACAAGAGAGCAGCAGGATTTCTTTGGACATTTTGAGGAACACAGTCCAGTACTACTGTGTACTCGCAATAAGTTGCACCTTCCATACATTTTCAGAGGTAGAATCTAAATGAATGTTAGGGCTGCACTACCACATGGAACAGCAGGTACACAAAATCCTACAGTTTTCACGTGACTAGGATATGTACCTACAGTGCATCACAACAGTGAGGCAAATCCCAAGTCAATCATTGATACATCCATATGTTAGGTTTTGTATATTTTTTTTGCAGTGGAAGAGATACTGTACTGTGGTTGGCTGCTCTGCTGTAGAGTTATGTTCAAGGATTTGAAGGAATTAAGGTCATGTGGACTCGAGTAGTGTAGTCAGAGGTGAATGGTTGGTCCCTCCAGACCCAAATGTAAAACGTTTATATTAAGATATTCTTTAAAAAAAATATGTCACAACAGGCAAGAGGGGAGTAATTTCTGAGTATTATTTATTTGAACAGCTCTCCATTACTAATGGAAGCATAACAACGCTTTAACGAGCTGGACAGGATTAGTCGTTCATGAAACGTTTGGCGATGTGATAAAGCGATTCATGCTTTTTCATGGACAGTTTTGTCGGTGATAAAGCATTTGTCTAGACAGCACATTACCTGGACCATTGGTATTAACTGTTTGGGACATTCTTGATTCATTACCATATATTACAGCTCTGTATGAGTACATGGGACTGAAAAAAGGTAAATTGTTTTGACAGAGTTTACAAACTGAATGAGGCATTGAGTATTCCAGTTATTAAAATATGAATGTAAATATTTGAACAACCAACATGTTCTATTCCAAAGCGTTGGGACTGCTTGTATTTCCACATCTCATTTTTTATTTTTGTACAAATGAACTAGCTATCCTGTTATTCATTTTAACAGTGTACGTGAAACACTTATGCTATTGCCTAAGCTTAACTGACATAGATATGGTCAAAATAGAAATTGTGATTGGCAATTTATTTAGAAGCGGGTTGTAGAAAACAATCTGGTTTTGTACTGGTGAAACCCCTATTTACTGAAACTCTAATAGGAAACACCTTTTAAAAGTGGCAAAGCGAGCAGTCCTAAACATGAGTTTGTCTAATTGATACTTTCTCTTTTGCACAGATCTTCCTGATTCCACAAACAATGGAGAGTAGCTGCAACCGAACAGTCTGTGTTTACCTGAAATCACACAAGTTCTGTAAATAGATTTTTTTCCACCAATGTTTTATTTACTAAGACAATACCAACACTAATAATGCTTAACTGAACATCAATTAGTGTTTATAATGACAAACCTTAACTGGAGCCTTTCAACACTCGGCTCCAAACCAAGTCTGACAAGCTTAAATTAGCCAGAAAATAATGAGGGAAGATTGGGACATGAAGTGAATTAGAATGGAAAGTAATTTGAAAAATGTCAGCGTTCCAATCAAGACTGCCCCTCAAACACATGAACGAAAGCTTCTTGTGCATTCATGGAGTTTGTGTTGTTTTGAAAACAGAGCCAATTAGAGTCAATTTCCATGTAAGTAAAATGTTTTTAGCAATGAAACACCAGCTATTGCTTGTATTTATTGACACACCCGCACACAATTCTTTACCATGATAATAATGCAAACACCATTAGGTTCATCTGATCACTTACTGAGTCATGATACATTTACCTCTGCATCATGAATAATTGAATATGTCCAAGAGATCATGATAAGAAGTCCCTCTGGCAGATATTAGGGACTATTTTTACTCAAGTCATAATCTTTTATTCATGTGCTGCAGTTCTTCATTCTAGCTGGTTGTGATTTGTTACAAGCTGGGCACCACTTTGACAAATGCACAATAGAAAAAAATACACACACACACCCAAATGCATTCAACTGTCTCAGTTGTAAATAACATCTGAATAACAAACAACCAATGAATTATTTTCGTTCTTTTTTTTTTATTATTGAGAGAAAATTACAGCTTCGCTGCAAAGGCATAATTACGAACACCAGGCAGGTTCACCTGATGTTTGGTTCAATCACTGCATATGATGATTGTCATGATGTCATGTTTGCGAAGAGGTGATGCCTATTATTTTTTTCAAACCGGTACGAGGGCACATTGCCCAAAAAATGTATTTTTGTGTACTGAACAAGATACAGTACAGTACAAACAAGACGTTTAGACAAAAAATTTAGTATTAGTTAGACAGAAGTTGTATTTAAAAACATATCTGCGTAATGTATGTGTTTCCAGTGGCTTTAGTATTCAACCTAACAAAGGATACTTTGAGACACTTGGCTATTTGGGTTTTAGATGGCCACTGGATCTACTTAAGCACCTAAACGTCATTCTGGAATCGAACCCAGGCCTTAGCCCAAGCAATACGCACTGTACCCAGTGAGCACCCACCTTCACCAACCATTAATTTCTTGACTGAATCAATTGTCTGATTACTATGGTGATTGACCAAGGAAAACTAACACCACATCCTTACCCCTCAAGCAATGTTGATCACTTTGAAATGTTGAAATAATTGATCAATCAACCATGTATTACATAAAAACCTCAAAAAAGTCCCGGAACTACCACAGAAAACTGTGTGTGATTGGAATGTCACTTCACCTGTGCTGACGGGGAAGTTGGGTATATCGGTGTAGTGGAAGGTCTGCTTGTTGGTGGCGCTGTCTGCCAGCAAGCCCAGGCCTGAGCCACACACCACAGCTATCTTGGGCCTGTGTCTTGTCCGGCTTAGCAGCCACTCAGAAGTATGCTTGTAGTCGTCAAAAGAGCAGCAGCTGGGAAAGGGGGGAGATGGCATTATTAAAATGGTCCTGTGTTTGATAGCCAGTTAAAGAGAGACAGCGACGGTAAAGAGAGGAGCTTGTGTAAACACCATGTTGGGATTCACAGAAGAATGGTCAGTACTGAAGCTGGAACCGTAACCATTACACCTTTCAGGGCCATTTGGTCATGTTATTGGGGTGATTCTTTGTCTCTGAGGACTTGTCTCAAAGACATTTGTCTTTGGTGTAAACGTTGTTGTTTTGTGGATAAGATTATCCACATTATCATTATGTCTCTAGTGTGACATAAGGTCTGCAGCGTGATAAACTACAGAGGATCATGCAATCAGTAACAAACAGTGAGACTGTTATTCTGTACTCTGTGGTCTACTGTACCTAATGATGTACTGGATAGACTTATGTTGATCTTAATTTAAGTATATTATTGCCTGTTTTATTCATTCAACAAATAATCCAGGAACAGCCCTGAAACCATAAACCATAAATTGCTGGTGAGATGATAAAAACTAATGTTTAAGCGTGGCAGGAATACTGATCCGATCTCACTGCTCCTTTAAAATGAGGTGACTGACCTGAGGAAATGTATGAAAGTAATTGTTCCACATATTGTAAATCCCCTGAGTGGTATTTTCACATATCCTGTTTCCAATTCAAATCCAATTTGGGCTTAGCTGTATTCATGATGTGCACTTCTGTGACCTGACTTGTAAATTATCACAAGTCAGGCGACCACAGAAAGCTTAAGTGGCATTAGATGCCCATTGATTAACACAATTGCATCGGAATGAGCTAGACTTCAGTCATTAACAGTATAAGTGTATAGTTTTATTAGAAATTCTCTTTTGTGTGGGTTTCAATAGCTAAAAAAAAATATATATGTATGGATGAGCATATCGATCCATCATCGAGATTGGGCTGGTGTCATAAGGAAAGATATAAGTGAGTGAAGAAGTGTCAAAAGATGCTGATGAAAATTACATTTACCAGGAATTTCCTTTAGTATGCATGGTCCACAGAAAGGTCTGGCAGGTGCAGTCTCAGGGTAAAGTGTGTGGCAATCAAAGGTGCAGACTATAGACAGAGATAGCTCTAGAGAGATACTGACGCTGCTCTCTGGGGGTGGCCCCTTTTCATTGGCTGAGTAAGAGGGAGCTCCACTATGTTCTGCGAAGTTCTTTGTCAAGTCACATGGAATTGTCTGTTGCCTCGTGGGAAGCAAAGGTTCAATGTGACAAGTGTAAATTATTTATGCCCACTGTTGCAATTCAAAGCCATCATAAACTGAGTGAACTTTCCAAGGCATTCCAATATTTTGCTTTGATGTGCTGGGTTGTTTCACTAATTTGTTTTCAACTACTGTGAGGGTTGGTCAACAGGCCTAGCAGCAGGTGGCCAAAGGTGTGTTGGTGGGAAAATCTCCACAGACGTATGTAGTGTCTATCACCATGTGCCATCTGGCTCTGCTGTCTATCGCCTATGACCTGTCCTTTACTGTGGCTTTCACTTCCACATGTCTTCACAGTCACACACACATATCCTGGCTCTGTCCAGTCAGACCCAGAACAAATTGTGTAGTTCAACAAGATACCATTTATTTGACTAGTAAAAAATCCATGTTCAAGGCAAACCGATCAATGATTAACGTGAAACAGTAAGCTACAGTGTACTGATAGTTCCTCTGCATATTGGGAGGGTGTAGCTCAGCGGTTAGAGCATTCAAATCATTTGCCTTTTCATTGAAAAGTTAACAGAAAAACTGAAAAAATGTATTGTAAAATAAAGCTTGCTACATATTTGTTTATCACAACTGATCTGCACATTAAAAAAACATTGTAAATACCCTACCACGTGGTAAAAAATAATATACATCTGTAGGCTTAAGTCCATTTAAATATTTAGTATTCTGGCTAGCTGTGATTTTGCTCCTGTCCAGCTAATTCAGTATCTCGGACTGCTAAATTACCGTAAGATCGGGTAATCGATGATACCAGTACAATAGCTGGGTAAGATGCTACTGAATGCTCACCATTTATTTAATTTCACATCATACTAAATGACCTTCCATAGACATAAGTCATTTGCTAACCATGCTAGGACAATCTTGATGAAAGGGATTCCAATGACTGTTAGAACTGATGGAATGGTTTAAACGTGAAGCAGTGTCTGTCCACCAGGCTAGATAGCTTGCCACACCAGTGAAACTTACTGTAACACCCACCAATGACATCAGGATTGGATGCTTTATTTTATTAAAAACAAAAACTACGTTTGGAAAAATGAGTTACAATGTGACAAAAAAAAGACATTCAAATCACCACCACAACCCTAACTCTACTCATGCACAATGTACAAATAGTATACATTTACTACACCTTTACACTTTTCACAAACTATAAATTGCAGCATTAAATATATTATAATAAAATTATAATGTGTATTGGTACTTTGTATTTTTGTGGAGGTTGCCAGTCTGTGGTTCAGTACCAGATGTGACCTAGGCAGGGGCATCCAGGTAGCTGATTATCCTGAACCCTAAAACCAAACAGATGCTGTGTGTGTGTGTGTGTGTGTGTGTGTGTGTGTGTGTGTGTGTGTGTGTGTGTGTGTGTGTGTGTGTGAGTGAGTGAGAGAAAGAGAGAGAGAGAGACAGAGAGAGAGAGACAGCGAGAGAGAAAGAGAGAGAAAAAGAGAGGAGCCTCTTGTCGCTGTAGTCTCAAGGACAATTGCATTTTCACAATCTGTTCCCACAACACTTCTCTCCACCTCACTCTTACACACATTTATTGACTTGCTTTTTCTGCTGTTGTGGATTGGTGAACAGGGAACAGGGAAACTCCTAAAGAAAAGACAGTAACACGTGTCTCACATGTCTTGTACGTGTCTCAGACGATAAAGAAATACATAAATAAGTGAATAAGACTGCATAGCAAGGTTCTTTAGCTACGTCATGTGGTCACTTGATAGCAAGTGAACCTTGAAAGTTTGTTCATAAACATAAGCTGGCTGCTCCCTTTAGCACACTTAGATTGTCAAGTTAAAGCCAAAATAGAGGAATTGTCTCATTTGAATCTCAGCAATTTAGTGCAATTTAGTCACTAATATAAAGTTACTCTTAATCAACTTCTTGTATCAGCTAGGTCATCCAGAGGGGTTGTAAAAAGACAATGAATATGGGATAACAGGTGTGATTCCTAATGGCTCTATGTCTGGAACACCGAGAACATAACGTTACACAAGACCTGTTTGATCAGAACACGTTCTCACGCCGAAGCCTATGTAAAGGGTACATTTTAGCTGGATGCCAAACTTCTGGATGAATCATAGAGTAACAGAGGAGGCATTTATTTACCAAGACAGGGTCATTCCCTTGACTGCAAAATACACATACACATAAAACATACACACACAGTTATCAGTACGGCCTGGATGACATTTCCCAATAGCAAATAGTGTGAAATAGTCTAACAAAATGATCTTACATAACCTATAAAGTGCAAGCTCATGTCTTGCATTGATTTAAAGCACAGACTTGTGAATTGTGTATGTTTTATATTTGGCTTTAGCACTATTACAACTCAATATTAGAAACTACTCAAACTAAACTCAATCAGGACATAATGGAAAAACACAAAAGTACTGTACAAGAAAGTTGGTATTCCGGGCACTAACTTCACAGTCTTCTATCAGGACAAAACAGTGTGCAACTGGGGATGTTATTGGGGGTGCCAGAATGACACAAAGACAGCCTATGGTAGGGATTTGGGCAAGAAGGCAGGGGGGGGGGGGGTGTCAGGGAACCATTCCAATGGCATCATTTAGTCCCCCCCCCTCCAATTAGCCCTCATTGCACATGGGGGGAGGTAGGGGCATGCATTTCAAATGATGCGCCCGATGTCTTCCCAGCAACCTCTGGGGGTCGGTGACTGATGTTTGGAGCCAAAGGTCTTCTTCCCCCTCCTGTGGAGGAAAAGGACTGGGTTAAATAGCCCTGAGCGCCATCACACCATTCTGGGGACATGTTTACACAGTTTCTAGTGGCCTCAACACTTTTTTTTATTCATTTCTTGCCTAAATTGACATATTTAAGATAAATTAAAGAGGTAAACTTGTCTGGACATAAAATTATTTGTACTTAGTAGTTATTTGTACTGTCATAGAATATTGAATGTCTGCAGAACTCTGGGCCCCTGGTTTTCAGAATGTGTCTCAGGCTTTCACAATAAGATAGAATTTAATCTTGCTACTTCCAGTGACTCGTTATCTTATCCTGTCTTCTGTTTTATGGTTTTAGTAGAACCATGGGCATACATTTCTTAGGATAAAAAAGCCTTTGTAGATGACCATTTTGCTTTGTGTACTTTGAACGTACATTTGACCTCAACATTCTAAACCTCCCATTGTAAACCTCAGGTCAACTAACAACTTTTGGAAATGATCTAAGCTTTAGACTTCCAGCAGGAAGAAGGACAATTTATACTTACAAGTATTTTTATAGTGAATAGTTTTTTTTACTGCATGATTTATCTCCATCAGTCATATAGATATGAGAAACAATCAACGTGTAGAGGTAAATAATTGTGTCGACATTAGGTACACAGTGCTCACAGTGTCAGGTGCTCGGAATGATTACTTGTCAGCTCACCTAAATATGGTGGCACTCAAGGCCCAATTGTTGTTGTTTTTTACCCTTTTTCTTCACCATGGTAACATCCAAACAGTGGAAAAGTGCTCTGTTAAGCTAATTAGACGAAGTCCTATTGATTCTCAGCAGCTCGACATGGCACAGCAACCATAATTACTCAGTTGACCTATACTTTTATGGAAAGGTCAAAGGTTAACGATGCGTTAAAAAGTGGACAACCCAGTGAAGCCTCCATACACTAAATGAAAGGCCATACCTGTCGCCAAGAGGGGTGGCTTGTCAAGGACTCAGCTGTGGAAAATGTCAATGGTGGACTACTTCTACCAACTAATGACATAGGTAAACACAGTGGCAGTTTTGTCACATGTCCCTGAGATCAATATGTAATCATGATTGCTAAAGCACGAATGCCCCCCCAGTAGTACACATGTAGCCTACTGTATGATCAACTGATGAGGGTAATCTTGTTGACTAAAACAGCCTTACCATGTGTATCTTACAGAAGATGAAACACTTCAGTATGAGTTTCAAAGGTTGCAGATCTATACATTTTTTTGCAGTTGTTTAATGTCATAGTAAGAATGACTTTTCGTCATATTATTTACCTATGAGGAAATGGAGATGTGCCATTGCTTAGTATGAGGAGCAAATAGAATGGAGCAACCAGTACATCTTTCATTTACATTTATTCATTTAGCAGATGCTTTTATCCAAAGCGACTTCCAAGAGAGAGCTTTACATTTAATTGTATTTGTTTTATTGAACTTGTATTTATTTACATGGGCCATATCATTAACATTTTATTTCAGTAATGTCTTGAATACAAAACAATGTAAAACAAAGAGTATGGAGGAAACAATACAAATAAAGGCGTCAACAATAGGATTTCTACGTTTTTTTTCTTCCTAAAATGAAGGATACTCATTACTGGAGGATTGGGAGAATGTACACATAGAAATTATTGTAAATACAAAAAGTAATTGTTATTTCAACGTTGTTTGTTTTTGACTAGCTAGCTATGACATTTAGTAAACATTGCCATAGACAGTTGCCATGCTACTGTAGAACATCAAAGAGTCTGAGTGCAAAGCTATGGCTTTCATTCACTTTTGATCAGCACAGCCTAAGAATCTTTACCCTGACGAAATAATCTTTGCCCGTGACCCCAAAGAAAGATCCCAGAGAACCTTTTGCAACCTTTGGATGGCCTACGGTGTCACCTGTTCAAATGATGTGAAACCACCCAATCAACACAAGCTGATTATATGGCAGAAGGCAATTAACCTGGGCCACTTACACACAGAGAAGAGATGTGTTGTGATGTCACTTATGTGATTGGTGACACAAAGATGGCGTTCAGCTTGAAGAGCGAAATACACAGAGGAAGCTTGACGTACCCATTAGAGGTGGTTGCATCTCAAGTGAACTCAAAGTTAAGTGGGCCATTTGACTCATCTTAAGCTTTCCAAGCCAGCCCTATAACTAGCCATTCAGTATAAACTTGTGTAAAATGTACAACTTAACTATTAATCATTAGCAGTGTAGAACTGCATAGAATTTCATTTTCAAATCCAAAGCAAACCTTCATTCTGCAATATGTTAGTAAGATATTTATTGTTCTTTGGAATTAAATAGGTCATTGATTAAAAGGTTTGCCATGGCATGTCACTTTGCTTTTGTTTGCATACTGCTTGGTTTAAGAAACACATCCGGTGTATGGGGGAGTGTATTAAGATGGGAACGTACACACATACTGGTCAGATTTAGTGAAAATATAGTATCAGTGTCTTTTTCCTTTAATTATTCTAAATGTGTCTTTGAGCTGTCCACCACTAAATCCTTCTCCGTCCTGTAGGCTAACACAGGCAATAAGCACATGTTACATCATTTTGACCAAACTTGTCCAAGTAAATTGTTCCTTTACAACTGTCCAGGTCAGTTCATTTATTATCCCTAGGAACCAATGAGTTCAAAGATGGATGACTGAAACTTAACATTTGTCGTGTCCTGTGGATGACAGCTAAAGTATATTGGCAGTATAGGTAATATGTACAATGCAGTATTGCACTTAGGAAGGGTGTCTGCTATTTCTCACTTCTTAGTAAAGCATGTTATTCTGGTGCAGAGTTCAGGACAAGGTTAGAAGCTAATTGTCCAAGCCGAATTGTTCTGGTGGAAGCAGGTATTTATGTATATGGTAATGGTGATAGGTGAAAGTAACTATTGGGTGGGCTCTACCATAAATCATTGTCATTGCTTGCTATAGGTTTGTAGAGAGTACATTAAACAATATAACAGATGTATCCTTGATGAGACCACTAGACACAAACATGTGGGACCTGACCCCAGGTTACAATCAGTGGAGACGGTTCAACAACACATACTAGACACAGTCTTAAGTGTTCTTCATCATCATCAGTACAAGCAATTATATGCGATACGACCACTAAGCACCACTAAATATGTTTAAATCAATTTAAGGCAGAACAGATATTTTCTCTCAGAACAAATGTAATTTGACTGACAGTTCACTAATCTGTCAATCCTGACTGACTGATTTTGCTATCTGAAGCGCATACTGTGCAGTCTGAAGTAGAAAGCAGCCCTAGCTGTCGGTGTCAATTTACTATTATTTGGGGAAGCACTTCAATTATGCTTTTAAAAGCAAATAATTGATCAAGTGCCTTTTAAATGAGTAGCAAGTATCATTTCACATGTTATTCCTTCAGAGGCATGATTGGCAAGGACAAGGTCAACAAATCAAAATGTTAAATAAAACACTTCATTTGAGGGTCTCCCTATAGATTTAAGTGATTTTTAAATCAACTTAAATCTCACATGGTAAGTAGATGGCTAGTAATGAATGACATTTCGCAATGTCTACACCTGAATTCGGTCAGTTACAGGGTATTCCCTTGTAGGCTTGAAATATCCTACTGACAGGGTCCTAACAACTGGGACCCTTTAAATGAAGAGTACCCAAACCCTTAAACAACAAAACAAAATCTTTCCATCTCCAATCTTCCAATGCCCCATCTCGATAAGGTTTGTATTTTCTAATTATTGCTAACTTCATGGACGACTACTTTCTTAGACACAAATATTAACAGTGGGTTGATAAATACCTCTTATTCCAATATCTCTCCCTTAATGGAAATTTAGCAAAAGTGTTTTGTACTCCGGAAGCTCGTTATTAAATATGTCAACGCATGAGAGCTTCTCTCTAATGAGCAATGAGTGCCCGTGGATTCAGAGCTTGCACAAAGTTGAACACTTGCCATTTTCAATTGCAAAACTGTCAATATCTCCAGTTGTGTGTGTTGTTGACAATAATGAATCTGTTCTACTGACCATGTTGCAAAACATGCAACATAATGTACTCCTGAGGAACTGAATTATGGTGTCCATAATTCAGTTCCTCAGGAGTACATTATGTTACAGTTAGTCCAACATGTGGTGAATGGATAAACACATTACAACCCTGTTAAAATCTAGAAGCACACCAGGACAAGTATCTCTCCAAGGACAGCCAACCCTTCTTCACAAGTTATTTCAAGTTAGCATATTGTGTCACAGCTTCTGTCTCTTGTTATCACTTTGTTACCATTCTCACGTGACTGTTCAGACAGGCTTTGGAGAAGGGAAACTGTGGTAAGAAAGAGGGGACCAAGTAATGACAGTCCCTGGAGGGTGGCGTGCTTCATAATCATTCATCAGGTGTTTCACAGATTCTCAACTCCACTCCAATCTCTCAACACAACTCACAGACCTGCATAGTTTTCATTGGCTTGTATCATATCATATTCTGATCTGATTGGGCCTGTTTGCAGTCATACATGAAAAGATTAATCATCTTTGATTTTTGGAGCTTCGTGGGTAGATAAGGAACCCTCTTACCTATTTTCAATGGGTAGTCCTTATTAAAGAGGCGTACGCACTTGAGAGGTAGAATTCACAATCGACGAGCAGCATTACTTTATCTAATTAATATAATCAATGATTGCTTGGCCAGTCTAGTGCATCAATTAATCACTTCTGTGTCTCGTTCTCGTTAGCGTCATTGTGTCCACCTGTGTGTCGTTTAGTTCTGTGTATTTAGGTTTCTGTTTTGTGTCCAGTCTTTGTCTTGTCATTACTACCCATGTCCCTGTGAGTACCCTAGCTGTTTCCCGGTTTTGAGTAATAAACCCTTTTCGTTCCACCATGCCTGCCGACTCTCGTGCATTTGGGTCCTACCCCACCGTGACAGAATGACAAGACCCCAAATGGACCCAGCAGAGAGTTCCCCGAACCCTTTCTTAGGGACCCGACTTGCCTTTGGTGGACCCCGAAGCCTGCAGCGGAGGTCCCACCCAAGTCCTGGTTCCTACCCTGGCTCCTGCCCCAGCCTGCCTCGATCCTGCCCTGTGCCCCTGCCTCATCCTGAGGTTGTGTCGCCCAGCGCCCGGACGACCAAGGTTGTTCCGCCCAGCAGCCAGACCACCAAGGCTGTTCCTGCCAGGGAGTCTCGGCCGCCTGCCGCCGGTACCCAGCCCCGTTCCTGCCCTGTGCCCCAGCCTCGTTCTTGCCTTGTACCCCAGCCTCGGTCCTGCCCTGTGCCCCAGCCTCGTTCCTGCCCTGTGCCCCAGCCTCGTTCCTTCCCTGTGCCCCAGCCTCGTTCCTTCCCTGTGCCCCAGCCTCGTTCCTTCCCTGTGCCCCAGCCTCGTTCCTTCCCTGTGCCCCAGCCTCGTTCCTTCCCTGTGCCCCAGCCTCGTTCCTTCCCTGTGCCCCAGCCTCGTTCCTTCCCTGTGCCCCAGCCTCGTTCCTTCCCTGTGCCCCAGCCTCGTTCCTTCCCTGTGCCCCAGCCTCCTCCGCCCGAGGACTCCTGGCCGCAGCCTGCCACCGTGCCCGCGCTCCCATGCGCCCCCATTCCCGCGCACCCATGCGTGCCCGCGCCCGAGCTTAGGCCCCCAGGCCATCCCCCGGACCTGCCCCGACCCTCTTCCCTGCCTTGTGGGACGTGTGAGGTGGGGTAGGACCCAAATGCACGAGTCGGCAGGCATGGTGGAACGAAAAGGGTTTATTACTCAAAAACGGGAAACAGCTAGGGTACTCACAGGGACATGGGTAGTAATGACAAGACAAAGACTGGACACAAAACGAAACCTAAATACACAGAACTAAACGACACACAGATGGACACAATGACACTAACGAGACACGGGTGAAGACAATGATGGAAACACTAGGACAGGGCAAAACCAAAAACAACAGGGGGGCACGGCTGTGGCCGTGACAGATTCAGGGTTTTTTTCAATTTGCTTGTACTGTAGAAGTCATGTTCCATTTTTTTTCATAGTGTGCTGGAAGCTCATTACTTAGCTAAGTAAATATGTCCCAGATTTACATTAATTCTGCTGACAAAGTGCCTTTTGCTAAAAAATTTTATCTGGTGTATTTTCTGAAAGTAACTCTGAATTCTAGATACCTTCATTTTGGTTCACACCAAAATCAAATTAGTAAACAAAATGGGAGATGAACACATTTAGGAATATTTGTTCTTTGGCATTTCACAAGCAGGTAAAAGTTCTTATTAATGTGTGTTGCCACTGGACTTTTACCCTTACCTAAATTGGAGTCTACCATGTATTTGCATATCTTTTGAATTAATTACAGGCCCATTAGTGGGGTGACTCTTTTGGGAGAAGGTACGACAGGTATGGACGCTTTTTGTCCTCCAAATGCCAAGTGAAATGTTTAAACCAAAGAGCTGTCGGCACTACTGCCTCTTCTCACAGAGGGATTGGCGGAGGTCAGTAGAAGAATTCAAAATCAGGGGGACAGGAGGCACACAAGATCACACAGGCAAGTGGGGACTCTCAGGCTATCTTTGGCATGAGGAGAAAATAGAGGAATACATTTACTTCCACCTCTTCCTTCCAGCTTCATCCTTGGTTAATTCTTCCCAGGCCCTTTGCTAGCACTATGTGACAGAACGTGTTTCATTTTGCACATAAAACGTTAGACAAGCTTTGACTTAGCTATCTAGTTTATCATGCAACCTAGCTCTAACTTGTGTGTTAAGATGAACTAATATTATTTCACAGTAGATAAAATAACAGCTGTTGCAATGGAAGAAGTACATTTTAGCATCACTTCCCACATTTTCAAACATTGTGTAAACATGTTAGAAACCATTTTTTGGCCACTTATTTTTTTTGCCACAACATATCAAACATTAATACATAAATGCTTTGGATGTGATGCAGAATTCATACATCTGGTACCTGTGTTGGTCACCTCTGTCAGGCCCATGGCAGAGACAGATGAATAATCAGAGGCATTGTCCTGACCATATGCTCAGAGGAATGGCTGTCAGCCACCAGGAAACAGGATGATACTTTCACGCTCAAATCCAAGAAAGCTCTGTCGCTTTCAACGCAACGTGAATAACAACTGATTGCGCAGTCTTTTTCAATCAAAAAATGAATTATTTCCAAAGGGTAAAAGCTATGTTCAATATGTTTATTAATGCATGGAGAGATTATGTTTATGAATGCTTGATGTTGATGGTTTAGCAGATACTGCTTTGTTTTCCCCTCAAGCGCTGATTTACATGAGGCATGTATAATATCATGACTGTGTGCGTGTGTGTGTGTGTTTTTATGTGTGTGTGATTGCATGTGAATTTTTGTGTTTGTGTGTGTGAGTGTGTTTGAGAGAGAGTGGGAGATAATCAATGGCCTGGTAATGTCACAACATTATTGTGACAAAAAGATATTTCATTTGTTTCATGTGCTCTGAGAAGCTTGGTGAGATGTAGAAGGTGTCTTGTTTCACATCAGAATTAAATCCTGCCACTGACATTTTGGGTCACACAATCTGACTTCTCAACGCAATCTTTCAGATAAGAAGGGTCACGTTATACAGTATGTCACAGAATTCAGTTCTGATGTTTGGTTGAAAGACCTGAGGAGTGATGCACTTTATGTTGTTTATTGTGTTGGAATTCAAATAATTTAATTTAGGATTACACCATGACAGTATCCAACATGTAGCCTGAAAAATGACCTTACAGATGGTGATGCAGATACATATTCCATTTGATACCTTTTGACGGATTGGGTCTGTTGTGACAAATTTGTGGGTGCTAAACAGTGGTGATATTCAAGTCTGATGACGAAACCTGGTTGTGACCTGCAAACTAAGAGAAGTTTCAGATCTCAGTTGGACTCTGCTGGTTTCACATGTAGTCAGATAAATGAAAACCATCCTAATTAGCTTTTATATTCTGAGTAATAGCATGTCTATCCTCCATCAGAACATCAAATGACAGCACACCTATTAGACCAGTCCCATTGAAAGTGGACACACCTTCCTGTCCAGATTCTCATTCCTCACTCGAATTACAAGAAGGCCTTCCATAGACTCATCAGTAAATGAGTGTCAACTGGGCATGTGTAAATCCCGTTATATAGCGTGTTAACGTCGCATCCTGCGTCATGAGACCATATCCAGAGCACTGGCTCCTATCAGACAGGTGGAAAGCCCGGGGTTCGGCATCGCTGGTTCCATTTCCTCCATTTTCCAGCATTTTATAGGCCACTACATGAATGTGCGCCGTAAATCTTGTAAGATGGTAAAAACTGATAATCACTCACTGCCTTCCATCACGCTTGCCTCTCACACTCTCCCTTACCTCTCCCCCACTCCTGCTCCTCTTTCTTTCTCTACCTTCTTCCTTTTGTCCCCCTCACCCTCACATCTTTAGTTTGACATTTACTCATATCGGGGAGGAAAGGAAAAACTGCAATGGGGGGAGTGACAGCAGGGTTAAACGACTTGGTAATTACCTTCTCTGTTCAGTGGAAACTCACTACAGAGAGATGAATTATTCCATATGGTTTCATTCAACAGCTAGCCTACTGTAGTGCGAATAGGAAGAAATGTCTTTATGTCTTTAACGACAGACTGACCATAATCACACAATTTTCTCACTTGCACTGGAAGTCCTGATCTCAGTATTATTTTAGGTTTTATTATGCAAATAGTGAACTTGTTTTGGTAGATTGAGTAAAATATGATATTTTCAATTACAGTGTGTTAATGTATCCAAACTTAGAAGGCATAGCTACCACACAAATACAATAATAGAGCCAAAGAGACACAAAGAAAGTATTCAAATAGATTTTAAAATAACTAAATGGGAACTTTCTTTTCATGCCTAGTCAACTTCTGAAACAGATTCTGCTTTAGATTCAACTTCTGTGCTCCCTCAGAGTAGTTGCATAACCACACTCCTAGAAGTAATCTGGGAGCCATTTTGGATGAGTGATCAGAGCAAGGAGCACCAACACAGGCTGTAATGTCAGTAATGGAATTGAAGTGACCCTGCACGGGAAGTTCATGTTGGGAGAGCCCCTTGACCGCTAAATTAAAGGCATCTCCCCCTAGCCTGCATCTCAGGGTGTCACTCTCATGTACCAGCCATTCGTTCTACATCTCAAACACTTTTATGGACACTCACATCACAACATTTGGTTTGCAAACCACATAAGCATAACCAAGAACAAAGAGTCACTGTATATCATCACAGCGCTAAGTAAGCGCTACATTTGGAGCCTTGGGAAGATCTTCCTCATGCATTGACCGACCAAGGCCATAGAGTACAATGACTAGATCAGTCTAAGGGGGCTCTTTTCAGTCAATACTGTACGGAGTCACTGCCTTGCTTACCAACCCTGCTAGCGGGTACTTTCTAATCTTGCTCTTGTCATCTGTCAAATACAAGCCTTATATTTTCAGTGTGGCATATTTTTGGTTGCTAAGGGAGAGTTTTTGATAAAGATATTTTGTCAAAAGGTGTCCAGATAACTTGAAGCGAATACAAATTGAAAGGTTGTAGGGGAGAGACTGACACGTCTGCACATACAGTACACACACATACTGTACACACACGCACACACACACAGTGATTATACACTGTGAAATCATAGCAAGTAGCTCAAAAATAAATAAGAATACAATAGTTTTTGGTAGAACATCTGTAGTCGACCTTTGTAATTGTTAGACATTTATCATGATGTCATCATTTTAAGACAATATGTATATTTCACTTTGTTCTAATTTTGCTAGAAGGGAATGGCTTATGTGGATTTAGCATGAGAGTGGCTTGAATACGCAACATCTGTTTGCTAGGCAGATAACTGGCATCTGTCTTTATAATTAGGTACAGCTAGATGTTGAATCTGTGACTTTAAACAAAAAACATATTAACCTTAGATACATTCCCAGATAATTTATGTGTCTCCATCTAAACTTTATAAATCAACATACGGGAAGCAGTATATGTGGAAACGTAACTACCCATCTTCATGTCAAAACAGCAATTTTCAGAACAGAATTAGTGATACCCAAAAACCTGAGTATTTAATTATCTGAAGCAGATGGAGCCCTCACATACAGTAATAGGTCATTACACTTACACAGTCCGATCAAACCAAAATAAGTCTGACATTTGAATTTGAGAAACACAAATTTACAGGATATTCACAAAATAATTGAATGCACCATTTACTGTAATTGTTACCGTACATATTTTGCATAATGACTCACAACAAAGATGGTCACAATTCCAATATCTACTGTACTCTGAGGACGTTTTTAGGGTATATTTAATCCACCTCCGAATTGGATTTGAGCTAATCCATTTTGGCCATGCAGTTGCATTAGAGAGTACACCGTCATAGTAGGCTGGGATTATGAGATTTCTCTAGATTAGCACCATATTACATAATTGTATTCTGAGATAGCAAAATCCTGATGATTTGTGAGATATTCTGATACTTCTATGAATGTTGCAACACTACTGAATCCTACAAAAAGTATGAATCCTCATTTCAACCCTTCTACAAAAAAAAGGAAAAAAAAGAAAAGAAAGAAACCTTAACCAAAGAGAAAACACAAAATACTTTTGGGGAGTATTTGTGATGAAATTCTCATTTAGTCATAGGTTCAGGATTCTGGGTAGCAAGATTGACTTTGGTCTTTTGGACATCATCAGAGCCAAACTGAAAAGAAGCAAAGAGAGAGAGAGAGAGCGAGAGAAAGAGAGAGAGAGAGAGAGAGAGAGAGAGAGATTGGGTCAACAAGGAGGAAAGAGAGTGAGAGAATGAAAGAGAAGGTGCAATGAACGCCGAGCAGAGAGCTAAGGTGGAGGGAAAGAGAGAAGGTGTAGGAACAGAATAGGAGGGAAACAGGGAGAGACTAAACACAGGTTTGTACATGTCCTCTGTCCTTGAGGGGACTTACCATTAATTCCTGAACTAATGATGACAGAGGGAACAGCTGTCTTACTGTCTGACCTCACACATTTGAATAATTTGATTTTACAGCTGGCCAAATAGAGATGTAGGACTTACTCACATACAGTCCATAGAAACCACTATTATTTCATGAGTTCAGACTACATTGGTATTAGAGGTAGGGGTTAGAGGTACGGGTTGAAATATTTTAAGAGCACTTCCCTACAAATTCTTATTTATGGATGTCTGTTTTGGTGTTTTTCTGTTTTGAATCTCTTCTTTTATGGAATTGCATTAAATGTATCTACACCAGCTGATTGCTTCATTGAGATAAGAGTTTTGTCAATGGAAAAAACGATCAATAGTGGACTGGCAACGTGACTTTTACACCTGTCCATCTCTCTGAGATTCTTCAGAAGCAAAGAGCATGGCTGGTGAGACTATATTCCACCCTTTCTTCCTCTTTTCTTTTTCGTTGTCTTCCCTTCCTCCCTCTTCGTCTATAATTTCTGATGACAGACCACTTCATTCACTAGTCCCTGTAGTCTCAAACTCTTTAAGGCCCAAGCCCTACAAGGTTATTTGAAGATTAAAAAGGCATATGAGTTGTATCTTAAGGCTACAATTTACCATCGTCAAGTTTAGAAATCCCTGTGTCAGCAAATTAGCTGAAGTGTACCTTGAATGCCCAAGGTTATGCCATCATACCATAATGTTTACTACTGTGACTACACAGGTGAGGAACATACATCTTATATCTTTAAGAAATGTGTTCATCCAAATTCTTACATTCATTTAAAACATTTAGCCAGTCATTCAACCTCAAGGCATGGTGACCTCAGATATTTTGGGACAGCACCCCAACATTACTTTCATTGCAGGTGACGTGCGATGATCCCAGGTTAGATAATTAGTGAGGTATGAGCCAAGTGATTGAATAGGAGTTTGTCAGCCAGGTAATTTGCTGAGCCCAGACAAAGATGACATAAATCCATACAGCCGATGCATCATCAGCCACTGACTCTCGTAAATCTCACAACGTCTGATTAGCGACACTAACAATGCGAGGTGTATACCACGACATCTTTCATCGTGTCCCTTTCCATGACTTCTTAGGCAGAAACATGTCTATCCCTTATGACAGGATCGGGATGCTTCTGAAGGTAGGAGTTTGATGTCGGGTTAATCCAGGGGTCACACTGATACTAGTGGGAAATTGGTTTCTCTGAGGTCAGAGACAGCTTTCAGGCATCACGCTTCCAAGTTTACAGTAGGCCAGTGTTACACTGTTACAGCCTGTAAACTATTATATAAACTATTTCAGATTAGGTAGCATGAACCACTTTTTGTGTACAAAAAGTGGTTCATTTTTGCAGGACTGTTACCTCTTTAGTTGTAAATGCATCCCTTGGTTCTCTTTCTCTCACACTCTCTCTCTCTCTCTCTCTCTCTCTCTCTCTCTCTCTCTCTCTCTCTCTCTCTCTCTCTCTCTCTCTCTCTCTCCCCCTCCCGACTTCTGCCACAGGCTTCTCAGGTTTCTTGCTGGGGTGCCGTTACCGTGAACACCACCTCTGTGGGCTCTGGCCCTGCTTGGTGCCCACCTGGCATTTCCAGCTGCCAACACCAATGTCTGTGACGCTCACCAGATGCCCGCGTGGAGGTGATTGTCTAGCTGGAAGGCATCGGTGATAGCACCCCCACCAACGCTCTCTGGACTAAAATAAGTGGACAACATCAAAAGATACCAATCCAGGATAAATCTTTTAATTTATCCTCACAGTACATCTACAACCCCATGTAACGCATTTCTCCTTTTTTCACCTAAGGATACATTGCCAATGGTGATTCATCAGATGTCACACATTTGTTTTTATACTGACAGGAGCTGTTACAGTTTTTCTCGATTGCTAACACACAAAAATGGTATGTGTAAGCCATCCCCACAAAACCATTTTGCCAAATCCCAGCAGAAAGACCATGTACCCCAGTCTTTAAACACAATTTACCCTTTTTGACACATTTCTCAGGTTCATTCACACTTCTTTGCAAAAGTCTAAACACACCTCTTACTTTAAGACCCAATTATCACCATTATGTCATTCAGAAAAAACTGCCATTTGATAAGTAAACCCAAAACAGCGCAATTCAAACACCCTTAACAACCAATTATCCATGTGTAAGCACTAACAAGCAAACATACTCAACAAGCAATCAGGGGTTTGGAATGAATACAAAGGTAAGCTCATCTGTACTTTGAAATCATGGATGCAAATATCAGAAGAAAAGGAATAATTGTCCAAATGAGAGGAGGTGGACAAGGGAGAGGAAGAGGCAGAGGAAGAGGAAGAACAACAACAATCTCAAATTAGATCCATGCCACACTATGACAGAAATCCCTATGACAGAACAACCTTCTCCAAGCCATGGAAGAAGTTTGTGGGGACATTGCTCTTGAGTCTTGTCATGGATGGCTCAGGCATTCAGGGGCATTTTCCCTGCTGTTTGGCTAAAGAAGACATTGCCTGTGATGTTGAGGAAAATCTCTGGCCTGACCCTGGTCAGAGATAGGATGCTGACCCACAATGAACAGTACTGTACTCAAGCTCTGTGTGGAAGAAATTGCGATTTCCGGTGTGCTTACATTATTCACTAATCAATATAACTAGTCATTGGATACTAGTTAGTATGTTCTCATGTAAGCTTGCTATTAGTAAGAGTAGATGGTGTCTATGTGTCAGGGTTAATAGATGTTCGTGATCAGGAGAAAGTACTGGCTAAACGTCCTTGGTCATGACTACAAGGAGAGCGCCAACTATGATCTCTCTAGTCTGAGTGGTCATGTGTTGGGAGCTGTGAATCTCTTCCTCTGAGACTGTTGTAACGTCATTACTGCCTGACTGTCACTATCTATGTTTACATTCCTGTGCCCTATAAAAGATGGTCCTCCGGCTTTCAGAGCTGAAAGAGACCTGGTTGAGACCTAAGCTTGGTGTTGTGTTGTCATTTATGGTCAGAAGACTGGTTTTCTCTCCCAATCTGCAGATTGATAATACTTATTAAAATCCAGAACTCAACTGAACTTAGTCACTCCGTTTATGAAGAGACGGACAAAACACTTTCTTCATCATCTGTTACCCAGGTACAAATTATTTGTTTATTTCCTTGTTTTCTTAGCCTTTGTTCCCCAAATTACAATTTACAGCAATACATTTGTGTTGTTGACTAACAGTACTACTATTTGTATACTGTGACCACTACAGTAACAATAGCTCAAAATGCAATTGCTGTATAATGTAAATAGAAAATAAACAGCCTGTAAGAAGGAAAATTGCAGTAATTGTGAGTTTTATGACATCATGTCAAACTCATGAGGTGGAACATATCTAAAATTCAGGGACACGTTATAGTCAATGGTTCTTGAAAACCTTTTTATAATAGTGTTTTCAATTCCTCCCAGCAGTGTCTAAAAGGTATTCAGAAGGTTGAATTTATTTGAGGGCTTTGTGTGTATTTTGAATGCAAAGTTAGGTTTATACGACAGATAATATGGTTTTGACTACTGTGTTTGATTTTGGGTCAAAAGTCAAGGGTTTGGCCAAAACAGTGTAAGTATGAAGATGTGTGTTTAGAGTTTGGAGAAAACACAGTACACATTCAAGAAATGTGTCTTAGCAATTGAGAAAAACTGTAATCTATTTGGTTGTCCCACACCTGATGAAGAACTCTATGCAGTAAGTTTATAAAATATATGTTCTCTAAGATCCACATCGTCCTCCCAAGTTCCCCTGAGGGGTTAATAGCCTGGGTAAATTACTTCCCTACTGATAAATTGTTTGGTAACCCCCCCCCGCCCCCCGCTCCAAACACACACACACACACACACACATCTAGGACAGCTTTCTGCACAGGCAGCCCAAGAACACTAGAATAGAAGATGTATCCAGTTATTTCCATCATTATGATCATTATCACAGGCTGCAATCTTCTACCTTCTAGAGCCGGGGCAAAATGGCAGCGTCTCCGTGTGAGACTGTTATTACAGCCACGACGGGGACCGACACTGATTTGATTATTTGGCTCCAGGAGGGAGACCACCTGCTGTTTACCGTATACACCGTTTGCCGTTTTGCCACCCGACAAATTGCTGCCGTTTAGATTTCACCTGTTATTCAACATGACCCTTGTGCACATACTGACAACTGCACTGAAATCTCACAAAGCCTTGCTTCCTCTATAACCTTGGAAGAGTGCTGTATTCCATATTGTATGTAGGTGCACTTTGGTAAACAGAGGGACAGAGTGACGTTTTGAACGCTTTCAACTCACACTGTGAAGGAAGCCTACGATTGCATTTTTTATGTCAACAAAAAACAAAAGCTTCATTGTAGACTGACGGTAGCTGTTTGAGGGGCGCCTAATTTCTCGCCCTTTTCTTTCCCACTTTGAACCGCAGCTGTTTTCCAGAAGGAACCTCAAAGCTCGGTTTTCTGGTGCCGTCATTCCTTCTGGTTCCTTCTGGTTGTTTCCTTCTCATCCACATTCCCCCAGACTGTCTTGTGTTGAGAATGAATGTCCCACAGTCCCACTCATCCATCTTCCCTCCTGTATCAGAGCATCGGAACAGGTGGCGAGTGTGGAGAATAAAAGCACAATGCAAACAACGGCCCTCGCTTCGATGAATCAATGCCTTCCCTGCCTCTCCCTATCCCGCCCCCCTTTCCCCCCACTCCCCCAAGGCAAGAAACCGATTCCGACGAGCCTCGTTGCTAAGATTTAAACAGCGCTGCGCCTTGTGTGTGTAAACCATTGTGTTTGTGCGTGCGGGTGTGTGTGCTTCTGTGTTGATGTACGTGCTGGTATACATACAGTAGGGACAACCAGAGGGCTGTCCCTAACACAACGTGCAAATCAATCAGTGTGTAGAGATACAGAAACGGTATCTGTGTGTGTGTGCTACATGCAGTTTCACGTGCCAGCTCATGTCAGTCTCCATCCCAAACCCCTTCAGACAGTGATTATAGTCCAGTCCCATCATTGATTCTCTGTCCCTTTCTCCATCAACAGACACACATAGGGGTCTCTCTGATGACGAACACGAGCCAGTAGATCGACCTGTCAGTGGTCAAGAACCTGCCCATCTCTGCCGCTTGCTTCCTGTTGTGTCTCCGTCACACTCTCACACACTGTCTGTCTCCTTTTCGCTCTCGCTGTTTTCCTCTGTTTCCTCCCAACAGACTCAGATGGGTCGATACACAAGGACAGGTGGCGAGGGTGCTCATGATCATGTGAGGTGGATTAGACGCAGTGTCACAAAAGATGTGATGTGTGTTGCTGACTGCTGACTGCAGCGTTGTAGAATGAGTGCCATGCTTGCAACTCAACGTCCATCTTGAAATATGAAGCACACTTATGCACATAAACAGATGACATAGTACAAGTCAGACAGATGTTACTGTAATTCTCTTCTCTGGCTCTCCCACACAGACACACACACAGCCACTCAGATGAAAAGTCACTGACATAAGTAATATATGCAGTATTTCATAATGGTCGAAGCCCACTGAATCAGTAAGTCAGTTTTACTGGCTCGGTATCTATTTCCGTAGTGATATATGTGATCAGTTTCCCTGTGCTTCAATTAGTGCTGTTTTATACCCACTGTCTGCACGACTGGATAGCTCTCTCTTTATTCTCTATGGTGTTTCCCTTCCACACACACACACACGCATACACACACTGAAAGGAGAAACTCCCCACCCAATCTGTCTTTAACACACTCCCACACACATTCTCTTGTTTTCTTATTTCCAAAGTTAGTATTTCCATCCAGATTTCTTCCAATAATTCATTTCCCAAAATAAAGCGAAAGAAAGTGGAGAGAAAGAGAAGGAGAGATAGAGAGAAGAAAGGGGGGGTGACAGATTCAGGGTTAGAAAGAGGGTGACAGAGGCAGGATGAGAGCGATAGAGAGGGAGAGAGAGGGGGTGGGAGAGAGAGGGAGAGAGAGAGGGGGTGGGAGAGAAAGGGAGAGAAAGAGAGGGGAAAGCAGCGGGGGGGGCAGTATAAGCGAGAAGGAGAGAGGAATAGGTTTTTCCCAGCGAGCAAGCCTTAGTGTCATGAGTTGCCTGAGGGAGAGACAGCTTGCTATGGTGAAATGGATACAGAATCGAAAACCTACAATGACTACATCGTGGGGTTCAAAAGAACTCTGTTTTAATCACAGAGTTTCTGGGGCAGAAAGAGTGATGGATATTTTTCAATTTCAACCAAAACCGCTGACCTGGGAATTCTCAAATGGCGTATTTATGCAAAAATGACACCGTTTTAAATGTGAAAGAATGAAGACTGATGGTTTCCCAGGGGTCCCATCCACAAATCTCACACTGAGAAAATAAACAACATTGCTAAATGCAATGAGAGCACTAATACAACATAAAAGTGACGGACAGATTGGAGTGTAATTTTTATTGGGGGTGACATACATTGCCTTTGCATGTTTTATGATGCATGTGTCTGAGTCCGAATAATCTGCTTTACTTTAACATGTGTTACATAACTATTTAATATCATAATATAATTACATGATATTCCCAAATGTCCATGTTCCCAATATTTCAAATTAAATATTCAGCCTTTTCTTTCCACCTGTACACCTACATGTGCCTGAATTTACACAGTTTCTCAAAGTCTTGTGAGTTCTCACAACATTGCACTTTTGATCAGTATATAAATATTTTACTTTGCTTTAGACGTGGTAAAAGTCGAGCAGTCTAATCAGTCCTGTTGAGTCAGATGGTGAAACAATTGTGGCGAGTCTCTAAAAGGTCAACAGACTGCAGTTGTCTGCAATGTACTGGGCTCTATAGACAGAACAACAGAAAACATTCAGCAAGAATCAAACCAAAAACAAAAGATTGGATTAAAAAGTACCTCATCTCTAAGGTCAAGCTCCAACATTGAACTAAATGTTGTCATGTGTTACCAGACCAACACAGTAGTCCAACATCATGGAATGTTTGTGTACTAGGGTATGTCCAACTCCGCTTCATGTGTGCATCAGCCACATATTGTATGAAGGGTAAACAGACACTGTTTCATATCCTAATTGTAAAGTAGCTGATAGATATCCTTCACATTAAGTCATATTGTTGGATTATGCATTCCACATCAAAAACATTGATTCACTTCTGATGGGAGTACAGGAAAGGCTTATGTAGTTGTTTCCTGTCTCCCTTCCTGTGAGCTTGCTGGCAACTGCCACCAGAAGCAGAGTTTGGGTCAGAGGGTCAACGAAACTGCTGCTGTTACAAACGTTTTAAAAATAAAACAAAGTTTGATGTGATCGGTGAAAGGACAACAAGAAGAAGGGGCCATTTTGAATGTGCGGTGACTAAACATAAAAAAAGGAACGGCAAAGGGGGATTGATTATGTAAATAAGGCAGAGCAATGGAGGAAGGATGGTGTGAAAAGGAGAAAGGAAGAGGCTGCAAACATCAATTGAAGGACGAACTGGTGGCGACAGAGACATATTAGAGTAATTTGTTTCTTCATTAAGGTACTGTCTTAGTTTACAGCACTGGTGAGGCACTGGAGCAAAGTTTTCACCATTGACATTGACCGAGAGACACAATGTACAAGTTAATTATGAGACCTTGAAAACACTGCTCTCTGGGCAAAGCGTTTTTTAGGTAACCAAGGATTTTTTTTTATTAATGATCCATTAATGAACAATTTGAGATTCTCTTTAGAATCAATAAAGTAAATTGAATTTAAAGTACAAACCACATTAATAAACCTAGTATAGAAGTGGGAGGTAAAAAATGTATTTGTCTGGCGAGTGTATATGGCATACATGCCATCTGTAGATTTCAATGTACTGTACTCTTGCATGTTTCTATCTGCCAGTATGAAAGCAATAAGGGAATAACTGAATGTCTTGGATGTCTAAGGCACCACTCACATATCTCATAATTATAACTAAAGCAGATCCTTAAGACAATAATGTCATAAAAAGATGATAATTGGCCCTGTTTATGGCAACAAATGGATCATTATCACTTTATAGTCATGTCTCAATCTCCATTCAATCTTGAAGATAAAAATATTTCATAATTGCCATAACCAGGTTGTATTTTAATGTCTTGTGACTCACCATCATGATGTGTGTGCGTCTGCATTACGGGCATATGCTCACATACACTTCTTGATGCGTGATCACAGATGTCACCTTACATGTCACCTGGCCTTTAAATCCCAGAACACACCTGACATTGACTGACTGGCGGGCTTCTGTGTAAAACCTCTGCCTGGGAACCCAACAGTATTTTGCACACACGAACATCCCTTTCTCTGTGACCACACAAGTGACAAATCATTCCTCATGTTGACAGACTACCATCTTCCCTAATTTCCGGTTGACTGTGTCAACATATTTCGATTCGGCTTGGATTAAACAGACGAATAAAATGAGCTCCCTATCAATTTTCCAAATGAAAACGCAGGGCGTTTTTTCCCCCCACCTCTCTCTGAAAGGAGATATTTCCATTTATCTAATGCAGACAGTAGAGTGTGCAGTGTTGTTATGGAACATAACTCAAGGTACCTGACAACAATGCTTTACACACATGCCAATTGTGTTATACAACATAAACGCTCACACTCACAAACACACACACTTCCACTCTATCCTCACTCGCACACACACAGAAAAAGACCCGCAGGTTGTCTTTATTGCATCGTTGTGTCCTAACCTTAACCATATCTGTTATTCAATTGATGGCCAATTGATGGTTAAAACTTTGTTTGGAGGAAAGGCTCCAAAAGATATATAGTCAGCACAGACAATCTATACACGGTTCAAACAGATCCTCCTCCTCGTACAGTTTCCCTTCCTAAAAAACACCAACGTCAGCTGCATCGTCTGCTTGGCCGTTGATGCACATTATTGATAGTAAAGTGCTCAATGCATTTCAATGAGGAAGCATTAATTCTTGGGGTTATCTGTAAGAGAGGACTCCAAGACACAAGGAAAAACTGTTAAAGGAACAGTCCAAAATATATATACTTTAGGTCGTCCGTCTAATGACAATAAGCTACAACTTGGCTGCGGGTAGGTGGGCCTATTTGGACTCGCAACATTTGGAAGCATGGCAGAGTCACATCTAATAGAATCCATGTTTGGAACTTTTAAGGTGAGACTGTAAGTTGAATACCTTTGTTTTTCAAGCCACGTGCAACCCTCTTACCATGTCACGACAACAGAATGTATGGTATTGAAGTTACTGTGGTCGAGGCAACATCACCACACAACATCACCACCACTGTGCCAGAACTAATGGCGTTTGCAAAGCATGATGGGGAAATAAATAAACACGCATGTCTTTTGCATTGTAACTGTTTATGTTGAATGCTATTAAGGAACAGTGTATATATTGTGTGCAGGATGTTTGCTTCTAACAGAGTAAATTAGTTTCTATGTGGAAGTCATTCTTGTCCAGTGGCTTCACCAGTGAAATCTGGGACAAGGAAAGGGTAGCCCCTAGTGGATACATATATTATAAAAGAGTGTCTTTGGGTTCATTTTGAGAACAGGATGAAGTTTGCCAAGAGGATTGTCTTTGGAGCTACTGTTGAGATAGTTTATCCGGATAGATTTTATCCTCTATAATTGGAGACTTGCAATGTAGATCAATGATATGCAATTTGCATCAATAACTATTTCAAACATGATGGGTTTGGATCCATTGCTTACTGATTTCGGAATATTTATCGCCATCAAGGGTAAAGGAGTTGCCACAGCACAGTGAAAACATCCCAGGATGAGGTGTAGCTCAGTGGCAGAGCATTTAACAACATTAAACATTTCAATCCCCCTGTACATCGCTTTGGATAAATTCACCTGCTAAAATGAAAATGAATAATGTCCTTCATCCTCCACCAGTCTTCAAAAGCAATGAAAGTCAATACTGTAGGTTTATGTTTCCCTCTGGTGGAAAGAACTAAAAATTGCCACCTTACTGTAAACAAAGAGTCCTTCATTAAAAAGACGCTCACAGCTGAACGTACTGACTTACATTTATTAATATAAATAGAACAGAAAACAATCTGAACAGATACACAGAACAGAGATAGCGTTTTTTTTAGCGTTCCTCAGCTGGTGGTGGACTGGGGGGGTTCATGGTGAAGGTGCACAGGATGCCCCAGTGGTCACTGATGAACCGGCTGCACTCCAGCCTCTCCATGCCGACCAGGACCATGTCCTCGGCCGTAGCCCTCCACCCCTTCACGGCCTGCCGCAAAAACAGGCGGTCGAACCGGAGGCGGGCTGGGAATGGGAGGTCCTTGTTGTCGTTGGTGAGCAAGTCCCAGGTGAAGGAGCAGTCTTTCGGGCGGCCCAGGGACTCCCACACATCCCTGATACCCCAAGGTAGGCCGCCAAGCTCACTGACCTACAAACACACAAACATAATTCAATTTCACATTTGCTACGTGCCTCCAAATACTGTAGTCCTTCGACACCAACAGTGTTCCTTTGGGCGCTGGAACATGTACTGTACACCCACATTAGAGAGTCCTAGCTGGCCTCTCATGCTCTCTCTTCTCCTTCACTGCCATGTCTCCCTCACGCTCTCACCTCACGGTCCCTGAGGTTGGTATCTCCTCCGAAGATGACGGTGAGGTCGCTCGGCTGCTCGTCCATGCTCCTCCACACCTGCCTCAGCTGAGAGACGCGCTCCTTGGAGTTGACCTTCATGCTCTCCATGTGAGAGGTCATCAGACACAGGGGGCGACCAAGGAAGCTCACCTTGACACACACAGGTAGGCCAGTAGAACCATAACCACTGTAGCTTAATGGACAAAAATCAACACTATACAGAACAATACATTGGTCATTCGAGAATCCAGAAACATTCCGTAGTAGTGTGAAACCCTAATTATAAGTTAACTCCACCAGATAAAAACAGTATTCAAATCTCCTTTTTATACTTCTAGAAAAGTATGACATAGGTGCGGGTGTGCACGACGTGACGATTGCATCTGTACACATGTAGAACTGCAATTTGAGTGCTTACATGGGCCATTAGCAAATTCCTCTGCATTTTTGTGGTGGGGTACTTGACGATGCTGGAGTCCAAGAGCTGGAGTCTGGACTTCCTCAGCAGAATGGCCGTGAAGTAACCTCTGTCATCACCTGGGAGCAGGTACACAAACGCAACACAGGAGAGGCACAATCATGTCCCCAAATGCTGTAAATGATTACACATCATTCGCAATCGCGTTGACGTTACATATATTGGTTGGTGGAGTACAGTAGGCTACTTAACACAAAACTAGGTACCGTTTTATCCAATTGTTTTCAAAGAACAGGATGGGATGTTATTGGTCAAGAATAATAATGGAAAGTGGACTAATGTGCAAATGAAATAAAAATACAAGTTATGTAACATCAAACCTGGCAAAACGTGATAGGGCTTCAGAACCTCCTTTAAGGCCTTTACGAGGGGCGGGACCACCTCCTGCAGCAGCACCACATCTGGGTGGTATCTTTAACAGCGGACAAAAAGACAAAACATCTTACAACTATTCCTTTTTACTTCATTCGATTTTTGACTGACTAATGGCCTGACTATATGTAGCTTATTTACAAGAATAGACAGGTTGCTTTTCAGTGACGGACCCTGTGAATCTTCAAAGTAAGAAAGCCGTAACACATTCTGATGTGTACCAATCTAACCCTCAATGGAAAGGTAATGTGAGAAAATGGCAGAGATCCAATTTCATCCTTGCCGTTATGAAATAAGCAAATATAGACTTAGCAGAGGCAGTCTTCAGTTAATGGCGTTGTGGTACTTACAGTTTGACTACTCTGAAAAGGCATTTGGATTCATAAGGTCATTGGTTATCTTATCATAACTGTACACAGCCGGTGTATGAGTGTACTACTCTACACAGATGAAGTACTACACCACTGAAGTCATGTAATGGTGAGGATTTTGCATATGTGCGAAGCAGTTACTCATTTTTGTACGGAAAAATAAGAAATGTCACCCCATTAGGCCAGGATAGTATAAGTTGGGATTCAGTTGAAATGCAACAGTGATGTGATAGTTTAATGTCATGTGACTCACTCGATCAGGTGGTCTATGAGGTTGTAGAAGCGCTCTTTAATGTTCTCCAAGTCCAGGCCGTCTATGTTCCAGGTCAGCAGGCTCAGCTTGTTTGGATCAGCCTTTTTCTTAGGCTCCTCTTCATGAACCAGGTCACTGGATGACTGGTCTGGTTGGTCAGTAGATGACTGTGGCAGAGGTGACTGGTCTGGTTGGTCAGGAGATGACTGTGGCAGAGGTGACTGGGCTGGCTGGTCAGGAGATGACTGTGGCAGAGGTGAGCAGTCTGGTTGGTCAGGAGTTGACTGCAGAAGGGGTGATTGTCTGGACAGAACCTGTTCTTGTTTTGGCTTCTTTGTTGAGGTCAGAGGAGAATTAACTGAGGTTAAACTTGTAAACTCATGTCGCTGTAGTTTAATATCATCTTGATTTGGATGAAATTCCTTTGCGGTTGACTTCCCTGCTTGGATTTCTTTTGAGTTTCGGTGTTGGACAGGGTCAGTAGATGCTGAGGCAGATTCATTTGTTTCTCCCTCCTTATTGTCTCTATTCTCTCCATTTCCTTCATTCTTCCCCCTTTTCTTCTTTCTCCTTGAGGTCTGTTTTAGAGAGTCACCCATCTTCTGGTCACCATTTCCTGGTCTTGTCGAATTGCTGTGATTCCGTCCAATCAGAGCACACAGTCATTAACCTTCCCCCAAAACATTATTGTCAGCTACAATTAAGATTTTTTGTGTATAATTTAATCTCAGCTAAACATGGATCATCTACTTTCTGTTTAATATCACTCAGTAGGCTACAACAGTATAGCTACATACCATGGATAATTCAACTGTATGGTTAGATAGTAACTAAAACACCATGTCATGATGACAATTTGTAGGTAGGCTACAGTGCAGTACCTAAACTTGGTCAACTACATTAAAGTAGACGTAAACACAAAGTCACTTTCAACGTGCCACACACTTACCTTTTCTCTGATAGGCCTACTTGCTTGTCCCCCATTTCAAAGTTTCTACCACGGCACAAAGGACAAAATATTATCCGTACTCAAACACAGATCAACAACAACAAGGCTTGAAATAAAAGAGGAGCTGATTTGACAGCACTGTGCCCTACGTTCTGACTTCCTTGGTTGTGTTGCTTGACACTTTGCGCCACCACACACACGCAAGCATGTACACAAACTTTAGACTAACCCTGCGTAGGCTTGCTAAATAAAAACAAATTTATAGGCTTGCCACGTAGAACGCCTTTATTTTCTTACAGTTGTCTGTAGCTGTTGAAACCTGCTTGAAACACTACTCCGTTCTACGGAAACCCCGCCCACTCGTCCTCAAAGGGGAAATCGAAACTGAATGTCCCGGGATGACGGCCGTCATCTAATATCAGATTTAATTTTAATTTTATAATTTTAAAATGTAAGTGTATAGGTATACATTTATTAAATTATTAAATTTATATTCATAGAGATTTTCAGACCCATCATAATTGCGAGTGTTTACTTGAACCCGTGTAGTAGGCTACTCCCGCTCGGCTAAACTCATGTTATTGTCTTGATTCCGATTATCTTTCCAAAAGTGTTATTTTAGAGTCTTTTGTAGAAACGCTTAACATCATCAGTTCAAATGTGGATTTACAGACTGCCCTTTCCAGCATTTCTGTTTTGATCCAGATACATTGGGCCTATAATCGGACATGTCAAAGTATCACTATGTAGCATTTAATCAGTTCCATAAATATATATTCATGAGAAAATTCCCCAACCCCAACCTTTTACCAGAAACCATTTTTAAAATATGTATGACGCTTGCCCACAGATTAGTCTACTGGCAGCACGTTACACTTATTAATGTATCCCACTTGAACGCGCATAGTGCTCGGAGACAGCCAGATGCGCCACAAAGGTACCAACGCCCAATAAGCTATATAGCCTAGCCTACCGGTTGAAAACAGGCGACAAACGATCATGTAACCGAAACATGCAGGAGTCGACAAAGCCGAAGATGCTTCTTACATGCAGTTTGCTCTTGCGGCATGAATTGCAATAAACGTGGTTACGTGGGGATACTGTAGCCTATTGAATGATGTAGGTCTCTTGAGCATCAAGAGACGCATCGCTGTATTACATGGATGTCTAGCCACTACTACTCCTAAAATACAATTTCGACATATTCCCATCAACTCATCACTGGTGAGTTGCCCACGTCAGCCGCCTTAGTGCAAGAGCAAGTAATTTTCTAAAGATCTTTTGGCTTGATAGTTTATTCTTATTTATATTCACATCCATCAAGAACCTAACAAAACAGTAAATGCTAACATGTAATTATTCTGTCTGACAGTATTTGCATGCTTTCTTGCTGTTGACGCCTTGTGTATGCTACCATTCATATAGGCTATCTTTGTCAGATTTTAGGGAATAGCATTAACAACTAGAATTGTGTAATTTATGTCATTGTCAACGCTTTTCGTAATTCCCTCTCACACATCTTTGTCGCTGTCCCTCCGCGTTGGGTGCTGAAATCTCCTAGCACGAAACATGCCCATGCGGCTGACATTGTACAAAATAAGGCACTATCTTAGTCTCAAGACATCTAACTTGTAATGCCTTGAAATAGATGGCGTTAACTTTTAATGCCTTGAAATAGCTGACGTTAAAATGTTGGCGTACTTCTCCATGCATCTAGAACTGAAAAATAATACGCCGATACAATCAACACATTGCAGTAGTTTGATAGAGCCACACACACACAAAACCGTATTGTATTGCCTTGGGTATTCATCTATTTCCAGTTGCTGAAACAGAGTACTGTGCAATTCAAACAAACCAATAGCTGAAACACTGTAGAACAGCTATTGGTTTTTTTGAACTATCTACAGTGTAGATATTCAAATTTATTACAGTATTTTGCAACTGACCAGTAGGTCTATAGAGGCTGAACAGAACATAAACAACAAGATCGAAGCAGTTACAAGCCCCCTCCAGCAGAGTCCTCAATGGACAGTGAGAAAGATGTGCTATGTCATCACTGCCAAGGTGGCAGTAAACTGAGTCACACACACAGACATGGGTGGGTGCGCACAAACCCCATGAGTCAGGACTAGTCCTACAGAGATAGTACATGTTGCTATGGCGAGACGTATGAATTTAGACTATTCACAAAGGGAACTGCGAATCAATGGCGATCAATGGCGATGTTAGCAGTACACATTAACTTCTACTTCCAATGTCTGTAAGATAACAGATGTCCACTTTAGTGTTATTATAAAATAACACTAAAGTGGACATCTACTATAAAGTTTTACCTAATTTTCTGGTTAGATTTGTGTTTCTGGAGTTTTTGATAAACTTATATGACTGTAATGTGTCTTCTGTTTCAGGTGAAGAGGGTGTCTGCTCTGACCACACAGCAGTCAGGAGCGCCATGTGGAGAAGAACCGCCCTACATCTCTATCTCTTTCTGCAATGTCTGGAAGGTCAGTGTGTGTGTGTGTGTGTGTTTCTACTCTGTTCAGTGACACAAAAGAGAGCATCTGGTCCCTATTGTCTCCCAGGTGCCGACTGGCATCATTGTAATGTAGACTATAAGTATATGTGAAGTGGGATTTGCATAATTCATTCCTGTTCCTGTAAAAAACACCCTGTCAATTCAGGAAGTAAAGAGACACAACCATTTCAGAATAAAAGTAAATGAATGATGCAGGTGTTGCCTTGAGCCTTATTTCTAACATGTTTGACCGGCATTTTTGAAACGTTGTATTTTTTTATCCTTTCCCACAGGTGTAGTGGCGACTCAGTGCTGGAAGGGGGAGACCTTTTCGGAGGCTGTGGTGTCCCCGGCTCTGAGGAGCAGCAGCATCCTGCGGGTGCCCAATGTGGACACCTTGGCCCAGTGTGTTGGGGCTTGCTGTGACCTGCCTGGCTGTGACCTGGCCTGGCTGTTCGAGCAACGCTGCTACATCCTCAGCTGCCAGAAATGGGCCAACTGCCAGCCCAGACAGAGGCCTGGGGCAGATTCCCACCTGACCTTCCTCCAGCGCGGGGAGCCCCAGACGCTGGTGCTGAAGTCGCTGGTGCGAGGTGAGCCCTACCGCAGCCGCTGGAGGCTGCCTACCAGGCCGTCTGGGGACGTGGAGGCCCTGAAGGACCTGGCCCTGTTCGACGAGGCTTCCCGCAGTTTCGGCGACCCTGGCATGATGGCGTTGGAGTATTCGGACGGGGAACTCAGTCCTGAAGATAACGGCGCTGAGCCGGATGTCACAGGAGGCGCAGGGGCAGAGGAAGTGTTTCCGGATTGGCCTGCAGAGTTGAAGGAGAGAGACGGTTTCAACCAATCAGAGATTGAGAATGGGCCAGGGGGGTGGCCGGCTGAGTCCAGCATGCCCAAATATAGTCACTCCACTGAGGCGACAGTCAATCACGCACCACCCCCTAGTGACCGGAGTCCTACATTTAGCCCCACCCCTGCAGAGAGAGTAAGTGTCAGCTGGGGCCATTTGAATAGATCATGGCTGTCTAACCCTGTACCTGGAGAGATAAAGTCTTGTAAGGTTTTCACCCCAAACCCTAAATTAGCACAGCTGATCCTAATTATTAGCTGGTTGACATGCAGGACTGGGTTTGTTAAAACTTGGGTAGGAAGGAAAGAATACAGGTTTAGAATAGATTCGATTTATTTCCACAGAGCCTTTAAATACAAATTAAAAAATGAGACGTTGGTCTGAGATTATCGTAAGAAAATGTTTAACCACATGAAAGGGCTGTGTGTGTGCTGCTTTTTGACTAGTTGATGTCAAGACAAAGACAATTTAATATCTCTAGTTTATTTGTGTATGTGCATTTGATTACAGTCTCCAAAATTGTCTGTCGCTCACTGAAGGATAGGATGTAATCAATGTCCCTGGAATCTGCAGCAGGTTTTTTTTAAGGTGTTTATTTGGGATCAGGACACTATCCAGTTTAAATATTAATGTAACTCTATTTTGTTCATCTCTGATTTAGAATAGTGACCTACAGAATGCACCTTTAAACAACTCCGAGTCTCCAGCCCTCATGCCCTCATCGCAGAACTCCACCCAACATAGCCAAACAAGGCCTTCCGAAGCCACTCCCCTCATCTCCATCACAACGCCTTTCTCCCTTCCCACTCAACCAGGTAATGGATTAGGTTGCATGAGCTTACACATATTTAATTAATGCACTTTTCTTCGCCTCAAGCACTATTTGTACCTCAGAAAGCAGAATGTTATGCTTATAAAAATAAAATAAAAAATATTTTGGTCAGTGGAGGTATATATATGTACATGCATTTGCCATGGTTATGTTTTCATGGTCTTGAATGGGCTCGTGGTTTACTTCACTAGTGTCAATAGTCCCCTGTCATATCTCCTCAGTCAAAGCCCTGCTGGTGTCACTGGGAGACCCCGTGGAGGTGCTGTTTCCCATTGATACTGTTGAGCTTGTGGCCTCGGTCAGCCCAGAGCCAGAAATAGGTAATGTACACACACACTCACTCATATGTAAGCATGTTTTTCATGACGTGTGTGCATGGGACAGGGACAGATCCTTGATCTGTCCCTGTCTCTACATAGGATCATTCTTCAGGTACAACTGGGTTCTGGTTCATTCCACTGATGGCCACAAGGAGGTGATAGACGGCGAACACAGTAGGGCAGTTCGACTCAGAAATGTGAGTGCTTGTCAAAATGACCTCCTGACTGTGAAACACAACAGTGTGATTCAGTTAAACACTGAATATAGCTTTGATTTTACATTCTAATAATCTATGAATTTACATGTTCAAAACTATTGGCGTAATTGGAGTGATAATTCACTGCATGTCTGTGTCTGCTGTTTTGCATCAGATGTCTGTCGGGCATTACGTTGTCTCAGTGGTTGTATCTGGAGAAGGCGTATATGGAGAGTGTGAAGTTAACATGACTGTGAACCAAGGTTTGTGAAAATCCAACTTGGATATAAAACACAAGGCCAATTCTAGAAGACAATTAATGATAATTCAACAGTAATATTGACTACCGACTGAAAATGTCTTCCTCACAGCAGTGACGTTGAGTCAGCCCCCCACGGCTATCGTTGTCCCGACGACACAAACCGTGTCGCTTCTCGCCCGTGACACCATCATCAACGGTAGCAGTAAGTATGAGCATGAGCTGTGAGTGACCCTCCCACCTTCCGTTGTTTAACTTTCCTTGGAAGGGTACGGCTAATGCACCTGTCTGTTTGCATTTCTCTCCCGCCCCAGAGAGTCGAGACGATGGAGGGATTGTCATCTACCACTGGGACCAGGTGGCAGGTGCACCTGTGGAGCTTGGGCCCTCCTTGGACTCGCAGATCCTTAGTCTTCCCACTCTGATGCCTGGAGAGTACGTGTTCAAGTAAGGCTAGAAAATCAGTTACTCTGGAACAGGATACATAGTCTCTATTAATAGATGGTGTCTGTTTACTATTTAACCATCAGGATTTAGCGGTTTATTCAATGTCTTTTTTGTCATGTAAGCAGTGTCAATGGTTGATAGGCAGTTGTTAAAAGTAGAGGTGGGGATGAAACTATTCACAAATAGAGAACCATTCAGTTCTGTTCCGGTTTGTTCTGTGCTATTCTTTCATGGACGCAGCAATACCGTTATGGTTTGGTTTGCACTTGATTGCTAAGATTTCTGAGTACCAATTCAAACTAAAACAATATATTTAATCATGGCAGATTGACAAGCTGTGTAAATTAGGAGTGTAGCTGTGTAAATTCCCAGATTGTTAACATCCCAGTGTGAAACAAAATGTTGTCACTTGGAGGTAGGATCCTGATTCTAGCCAATACAACCCTGTTTTGGGGAATACATTGTTTGCAAGATTTTATAGAACAAGCCTACTGTGAAAAACATCCTGAATATAAATCTACTTCTTATGTTGTAAATTATGGTTTGTTTATTCCAGTTCACAGCCATTACACCACACAGCACTGAAGCCATTATACAACACTAAATATCCAGTTTCTACATCAGAGCTAGGGTTTTGGTGGTCATTTGAATTCTGTTTCTTTTGAGGCTTTTCACAAACCATAGCTTACTGTGTAAAACATTGTTTAAAAAAAAAATTGTATTCTTTATGTCCTACCTAGTTTTGTCATAGCAATTGTTTTGTTTAGTCTGGTACAATTACCAACTTCGCCAGCTCTATGTGTTTCCATTGATTTGATCTTTCGTTGCCAGTCTGACGGTGACTGATTCAGACAGCTTATCAGACTCCGCCACAGCTTTAGTGAAGGTCGTCCAGCCTGAGAGGGATGACCTCTCCTTCCCCCACGTTCCTCCTGCCGTCACAACCAGGATCCCCGGCCCTGCCCTCAGCTCAACCCTCAAGGAGGGGGACCCCACCCCAGCCAGATCACCCGACCTCCCCCCTGACACCACTACTGTCAAACCAGGTAAGCATTTCTGTCTGGTCTGTCTTACAGAATTGTAACATCCTAATTTGTGTCTAAGCTTTGATTCTAGTACAATATACAGAGTGTGTTCTCACTGTTCAATCCCTGAGTAGACTTTTTTTCCACAAAAAAAGGTATTCACTGTCACTAACCATAGGAAAGGACACTTGAGTGACAGTGGTGGTTCTGCTGTTCTCCTCAGAGACAGGTGACGTCCCCGTAGCTGAGGTCAAGCCAGAGTCAAACCTGGCCCCTAAAGCCCTAGTGGGGCCGGACAGACAGCTGACCCTCCCGGTAACCAGCATTATGCTGGACGGCAGCGGCTCCACAGATGACCATGGCATCGTCAGCTACCACTGGGACACCATCAGGTAGGCACCAGGGTCAAATGTCATGTAGGATTATAATGGGTAGGGGTTAAAGTCTCTTAATCCTAAACTTGGGAAATCATTATCTGTAGTTATGTTAGCTGACTGTAACAAGTTTTTGGTAAGGGATTATCTATTTTTAAATGCTGGGGTTTCATGATTCAATAAAAATATTATGGCAAATGTAGAGAAGAACATTTATTTATTCCTATTTACATTACATTTAGTCATTTAGCAGACACTCCTTTGGATGAGTGTTAAAAAAGACTATGTGCACTATTGGATTACAGTTGTGAAATACATGTTTTGATTTATAGCGGCCCACCTGGATTGAAAATAGAACGTGTGGATAAAGCTATTGCCACAGCGACGGGCCTCCGCGCAGGTCGCTACACATTCAGGCTGATCGTGAGTGACCAAGAAGGAGCCACAGACAGTGCCTCACTGACCATAAGGATCCAGGAGGGTAAGAGACTGTCGAATACTTCAACTTCGATGTCTATGACGTGTCATTGGTATAGTACTTGCTCAACCTCAACCTCAAATTGTCCATCTTCCCTCAGCTAGAAACTTTCCCCCTGTAGCCCATGCCAGTGGCAGCCACACCCTCACTATGCCCAACAACTCCCTGGTTCTCAGGGGTTCCGTGACAAATGGTAACCCAGCTGAGGTGCGCTTCCTGTGGGTGCGGGACAGCCAGAGTCCTGCTGCTGGGGTAAGTATAAAGGCAAATCATTTCGATTTCTTGTCACACGTGTAGAACTGTGATAAAATGGCGTAAGATGTACGACTTACAATAATCATATCAATGGGAAAAGTGAACATAATTGCGTTCTCTTCTCTCTGTCTACTCTCTCGTCTCTTGTCTTCTCTGTTTATGCTTTCTCCTCTCTCCTAGGATGTTCTGTATGGGTCGGTAAACCAGGCCTCGCTCTACCTCGCCAACCTTGTAGAGGGGACCTATCTGTTCCAGCTCCGTGTGACTGACTCCCAGGGACGCACCAGCACTGCCACAGCCACCGTGGAAGTGCGCCCAGGTAGGTGTGTGCGAGTGAGTCCATAACACAACGCTAGCCAGCACTGTCTTATTGTATGTGCCCTCAATGCGCTCCGTTGATCCGCTGTGCGCCCCTGCTTCCCCCTCCAGACCCCGGGGGGAGTGAGGAGGTGGAGGTGGAGATGCTGGTGGCTGTGGCCCAGGTGAGCGTGGCTCAGAAGGACACGGTGCTCAGGCAGCTGGCCGCGCTGCTCCACGTGCTGGACACCGACATCCACCTCAGAGGGCTCAGAGGACACTCCGACCTCAGGTAGCAGTCACACACATACACACATATACAGACGTACTCACACACAGCATATACACACATTCAGACACGAACGCATATAGACATGCATGTATGTAGATGTACAGGTATTCAGAAATACACACAAACACACAGCATAGGCACATTCAGGCAGACAGACGGATGTACACACAGACAGACATACTCACATACAGACAGACACACATACAGGCATGCACATACACACTGATTGACACATTAGAGAACATACTGTGCAAGGTCATCTGGGACACACTTTCTGCTCAAACATGCACACACATTTAACCGTTAGGGACTGATTTGTTTTCTGTGTGTGTGTGTTTACAGCACAGTGTTGAGGTTCTCGGTGCAGGGCCCAGAGAGACCGGTTCCTGGTACCAAACTGGCCAGTTTGTTGCGGACTCAGCTGCTGAGAGAAAAGACTGACTATCTGCTCTTCAGAGTCCTCCGTGTGGACACAGTCCGTGAGTGGAGCAACACTGTATCTAGCATTAGACATGAGAAGACAATTGATATCTCTTAATTGATTGTTGTAATATACATTAGTATGCCAATGTTGTTAGATTTGGCAAGGAAATTCTTATTTTTTTTACAAATCAGATTTAAGAGAAACATGTTACTGTATCTGATGTGTTTTAATTTATTTGTTTACCGAAGACACCGATTTCTCTCCTCTTCTTCTGTCCTCCATCTCATCCTGTTCTGTGAATGTTTGCCGTGGTCTTTTGGTCCTAAACGTTCTGATCTGGTTTGACTGCAGTGTGCCTGCTTCGATGCTCCGGGCACGGGCAGTGTGACCCCGTCACCAAGGAGTGTGTCTGCGACCCCTTCTGGACAGAGAATCTCATTCGTCTCTTCCTCGGCGACGGAGAGAGCAATTGTGGTGAGAGCTAAAATGACATACAGGGTCACACATGAACCTATAGACTAAACATGCCTTCTGAGTTGAATAAGCTCCTTCATCTTTTCCTAAGTTAGCATCAAGGTAACACCCTCATATACTTGCTTGTTTACACATTTAATGCGAATGTAATTACTAACATGGAGTAAATCATGGTACCTTTTTCTGTTGGGCAGAATGGAGAGTGCTGTATGTCGTCATCTCCTGCTTCATGGTTGTAGTTTTCATCATGTCCTTCACCTGGGCTTTCATCTGCTGCTGCAAGAGGTGACCTCTGACCTTTCACCCTCTGTACTTTACATGCAAGCAGGAAATTAACTTGATATTAAATGAATGAGCTTCACTATAGTTCACCAATTCATTAACCATATACTATGTGGAGTAAGACCTACATTTCTGAGTACAAAAGTACAGGGCTTTTAGTCAGAATTACTAGAACTAGTCAGAAATTAAGTAAAGGGGTTTGTGTCAGGAAGGTAATTATGCAATTCAGACAGATTTGTTATTTGAATGCAAATTGTTGTATCGATAGAGCAGTGGTTTCTTGAATGTTTAGAAGAAGGCGAACCAAGATCAGAAAGAAAACCAAGTACACCATCCTTGACAACATGGATGAACAGGAGAGGATGGAGCTGCGGCCCAAATACAGTGAGAAAAGTCTCTTTTCATTGGCTGTGTGTCACAGAGGTGTACTTTTACCGGAGTCTTTACATGAAATAAGGTGGAGTGTTAGCTAGCTATTGGCAGCTCCCTCCCAACTATGGTGCCCCTGACATTTCATCTGACCATTTCATGTCAATCCAGACATCAAACACAGGAGCACGGAGCACAACTCCAGCTTGATGATGTCAGAGTCGGAGCTGGACAGCGACCAGGACACCATCTTCAGCCGCGACCGGCCCGTCAGGAGCAGGAATCGAGCCAGCGTTCAAGCTTCCCGAAACGGAAACGCTTTTGGGTGAGCGGGGAAATGGAGGCAGACCGACAATCGTTTTTGAGAGCCCCCATTGAGACCATAGTTGGGACAAAGGATCAACTGGATTTTGTACTTGTCTTTTTATGTGTAGGCTCACCTGGACTGGCCACGTATCTGTACTATGATATACAGTCAGTGAAGGTCCAGAGCGGGGTGTAGGCCTGCAGACTTTAGGACCCTGAATCTTGACTCTTGAAATGGATGAATTTACAGTCATAGAGAAGTGGTGGTTATTTGATACAGCACTTTAAGGACCACGGTGCACTTTGCCCAGCAGCCTCATGTACTCCTACGGATATCAACCTAGCCTGTGAATGTAGAGTTGTCATGCACACTCACTACTAGCCTGTACTGACATGTACCTTCCCTCCTCAACAATAAAGCTACTTGAAAATGTGACTATTCTACTATGTACACTGTTGAATTGAAGGTACTCTGTGTATTCTGTTGACATTTGGGGTTTATCTCTACACATACAATGAGTTAAATGCTGCGTCAGGTTGTCATTTCCAACTGAATTGTAATTTAGATTTATGTTCTCAGTGAGTATAATTTATTTCATTTATTTCCTGTGAGACTTCAATATTTTACCCTTTTTAAAGACACTTGGAACAGATTTATACTCCATCAAACAGAACAGTTTGTTGGATGTTGTATTATCCTGTCAAAGCAAGAGGGATATAGGTTTGTCATCATACAACACGAAACGTTTTACAGTATATTGCTTTTTTATTATTATTTCCACAAGTAATCCATATAATATTTACAGTAGTTAGAAATATATGTTATGACTATAAAACTGAATTGACAAAAAAACATTTGAATGGCACTTATGGGACAACATTTCACAGGAGACAAGATTTTTCATTGCAGGCATGTAATTAACAGTATTTAATTCAGTTTGTCTATTTAATGTATTTAAATGTTAGAGACACTTAAAAATGACCATGTAACATCCCAATATAATCAAGAACAATCCTAATCCAATTAGGATTAGGATTGTTAGGATAGGATAGGACAATTTATTCAAAAGAAAGAAGTGTTAGTATAACAACTTTACTGTAGTATTACGCAGCACATCTGAAACATCTATATTCAAAATCCAAGTATCATGAAATTGTAATTAAATTAGATTTAGCTGATACAATTTCTAATATCACAATACCCCAGACATCAAAATACATTACAGTTATTTATAAAGTTTGTAAAAAATTATAATTAAATGTAATTATTGTGCATTGGTATGAATCTCACTATCAGTGCAGTTGTGCTTATTTTCGTGGTCATCTTGCTACACTTCATATTATTTGAAGTTGAAATTAACATTGATGGTATTTGCACAAATAAAACTATGTGAAGTTGCAGAACAACTAAGCAGCAAAGATCCAGTACTATCAAGAGCCAGATCCAAGAAGCACCCTCTTATGAACCCAGAATTTCTCCCATCTGTCTACATGCAGTCCATCAACTTAGCAGTATAAGTCTGTCGATAGCATATTCTAATGTAGTCTTCAGCAGTGATTTTCCTACTTCTTCACTTGTATCCAAGCAATTAAGGCTCTAGTTAGGTTTCTTTCTCTATTTGCAGAGACAGGAAATAACAACATAATACCAGTCTTGTTATACTTCTACAAGGAATCATATGTGATGATTGTCATCAACTGTTTTAGCTGTGTGAACGATTTAACTATGACATGGACCCTTGGAGAATCTCCCTTTGACCATCACTCAACCCCACCTTGTATCAAATGGGGGTCAAAAAGCCCTTAACTACAGATTCTGGATCAGATGTTTCTCTTCCTGATTCATACTGCAGTTATTGAACCCTAATCCCAGATTTGTGGTTAAGGGGAACCTCTTTAGCAATCACCTTCAAAACTAGCACATGAAGACAACTGAATCAAAGGTACTGGGAGGTCAACCGACCTCCATCTTTCAGAGGGTCAGGCCTCCGAAGCACATGTACTTGACATCTAGGTACTCCTCGATGCCGTACTTGGAGCCCTCGCGGCCCAGGCCCGACTGTTTGACCCCACCGAAGGAGGCCTCCGCGGTGGAGAGGAGGCCCTCGTTGACCCCTACCATGCCCACCTCCAGGTTCTCCGCCACCCGCCAGATCTGACTGACGTCCTGTGAGAAGAAATACCCTGTGGGAGATGGGGTAGGCAGTTAGCAAACGGCAGTACAACTGAGGTGCCCTGAAACCCAAGAGGGTTGGGACACTGTTTGCTTTTCAAATACATTCAAATTATCCCAGAGGCCCCTCTGAATAAAAATGCTGTGAACTGTGATAGCTTACCTGCTAACCCCACGTGAGAAGCGTTCGCAATGGCAAGTGCCTCCTCCTCTGAATCGAACCTGGGGTGGAAAAACATAAAGGATACATCCCACATCCAACACTTGAGACGAAACAGAGCAACGTTTTCTAAGGATTGAGCAGGCTCTCTGACTGACCTGATGACTGGTATGAGGGGGCCAAAGGTCTCCTCCTTGGTGCACAGCATGTCCGTGGTGACGTCAGCCAGCAGGGTGGGCTGCATGAAGGAGCCGTCCAGACGCTTTCCCCCCCTCAGCACCTTGGCCCCCAGCGACACCGCGTCAGTCACCTGGTGCTCCACCTGAGAGAAACTCATCATTAACAGTGGCCATGACAGTTAACAACCCAAAGCCTAGGCCTGCTTTGAACTCTGTAAAAAATACATCTTCTCTCTTCCAAGCAGGCGTTTGACTACACAGCTGTAATCAATTAAATCTAAACCAGTTGGAGACCTGACAGAAAGGGTGGCCCGTTACCTTCTCAGCAGCGCGGACGTTGATGAGGGGCCCCTGGGTGGTGGTGGGGTCAGAGCCGTGGCCCATCCTGAGCTCTGCGTCCATGGCCAGGCCTAGCTTCTCCATGAAGCGATCGTGGATGCCACTCTGAACCAGAAAGCGGTTGGAGCACACGCACGTCTGGAGAGCGGGGCGGGAGAGTTATGAGGTTGTATTTATAACATAAATGTACATATATATAAAAATATATATATAAAAAATATAAAATATAAAATGTATTATTATAAAGATGTATTTATTTTATTCATCTTAGGTTGAGTGTAAAACAAATTATTTACACAAATGCCTTACCGACAATGGTTAACTTTCTACCTCAGACCATGCCAAATTCTGTTAAACAACAATCCTTTTGTTGCAGCAATAAAAAATACCTTATCCTTGCTGTGCCATGAGTATACAACTTAATTGTAAGACCTCAGAGGAAAAAAGCTCTCTGTACCTGTCCTGAGTTCCTGAACTTGGAGCCCATGGCTCCTGCTACAGCCTTGTCCACATCTGCACTGTCAAACACAATGAAGGGAGCATGGCCGCCCAGCTCCATGGAAACCCTCTTGACGGTGTCAGCAGCGTGTTTCAAGAGGATCTGGGGTAGAAGGTGACATACCAGAAAAAACACTACCGATTAGGTGTGTTACATTTGCATGCGTAGGTAACACCTGTTAAGGCGTGTATACAGAGCTGTATTAGAAGGATGTGAGCATAGTTCATCTACAGTGCAGTGCCTCCTTTTAACACTATTTGCATTTTCAATTATACTCATGGCATTCAATGGCATCCACCATTAGTTTCCATCCTGTGTTCTTGGCCTAACCATGGACAATACACTGACAATAGCACTTTTAAATTGTAGTCTTTTGTTTATAGCAGTTTGTTAGTGGTGTGAAAAGTAGGGATGCGTATTGATGAGATTTTAACGATTCCGACTCCTTATCAATTCCTGCTTATCGATTCGATTCCTCATCGATTCTCTTATCGATGTTCCCCTCTACAGCCATAGGTCTGTGCGTCCTGCACCCCCCCCCCCCCCACACACACACACGTTCTAAATGAATTTCTCTAACTGGCTTTGACTGGCTCTGAAATGAGCTAATACCTACCACCTCTAGGCCTCTTCAGGCCTCTGTTTTCAAAACAAAATCTAGTCGGAGATAGAAACTTTCAGTTTCCTTGTGTTCAAGCTTCTATTACTCAACACCAGTAGGATTTACAGGGGTCCTAACAACAGGGGAAATAACTTCAGTGTCACCTTTCAAAAGAGACCATTTACATGCATGTACTCCAAATGGTTCAACAACAGCTTTCAATGTACTTTGGGTATGTTTAGGCGTTTTCAGGCACATTGAACAGGTCTATTAAAAGGTTAAACAATTAAAATGCTAAGTTTAATAATGGATTAAAAATCGATATGCTCAGTTTAATAATGCGACACGCGCACGTTTGCTGATAACACACGCCGCCCCGATAACGTGAAATGATCAATAAGATCAATACTAATGGGAGACAAATGCCGGAGCTAAAATGTATGCTTCAAACGACGGGACAGAAGATAACTAGATCGACTACACACAATAAAGGCAAATTTCTTCACACAGTAACAAGTGGTTGTGATCACTTTTGAGCAGTTTAGCTCTACCTTAGATAGTTAGAGATGAAGCGCGAACGTTAGCTGCGCTGCTGCATGCATCGAACACATGACGTTCCAGTAACTTCATTCCATGCTGTGTGTTCAAATGCTTCTTCATATTTGTAGTATTTCCTCCCTTCGACGAAATAGACTTTTTACACGCGTTACAAGTGGCGTTGTTGTCATTTTGTCGTGTGAAATACAACCAAACTTTAGAACGCTTCTTCCTAGTTGCCATGTTTGCTGCAGTCTGTCTATGCGCGAACTTTTATAGTTTATTCAGACAGACGTTCGCGTGTCCCATTATTAAACTGAGCATATCTATTTTTAATCCATTATTAAACTTAGCATTTTAATTGTTTAACGGCACAGAGAATCGTTAACAGAATCGTTAAGGAATTTTCCTAACGATTCCAAGGAATCGATTCACTGGGAACCGGTTCTAAACAAGAACTGGTTCTCGATACCCATCCCTAGTGAAGAGTGACTGCACGGCCCTACCTTGCCTGTGGCGGTAGAGCCAGTAAAGGAGACCTTCCCCACCAGGGGGTCTGTGCACAGGACCTCCCCCACAGAGGGGGTCTTCTCCCTGGAGCAGGGCACCACGTTGAACACCCCAGCTGGGATCCCCGCCTGGCTTGCCAGCTGCGCACACACACACACAGAGGATGTAATGACAGTACATTTGCGGCAGGACGTTCTGGTTGGCAGGAGGACGCTTAGGTACTGACCTCGGCGAGCGCCAGGGCAGAGAGGGGCGTGTCCTCGGCAGGCTTCACCACCACCGTGCAGCCGGCCGCCAGGGCAGCGCCAACTTTCCTGGTGATCATGGCGCTGGGGAAGTTCCACTATGCAGGGGAACCACAAATGCATTTTATTGTTGAAGACAATGTTGCTGAGGTGACAGTTACCATCTATTATTGGGGTAAGAGGGTGACAAGTGTGTTCAGGAGGTGCGGTGCATCAATCAAACTTTTATTTATTTTAAATTTAAAACACATTCCACTCATTTAAATCAAATTTCCACTCATCCCATGTAGCAGTAGTTCCATGTATCGGTGGTGCATCATAGCCCACACAAAGCCTCCTTCTAGTTCTGCTCACCGGGGTGATGATGGAAGCCACGCCCACTGGTTGTTTGAGCAGCAGGATCTTGCGGTCCTTGAAGGCCGAGGGGACCACGTCTCCGTAGACGCGGCGTGCCTCCTCGGAGAACCATTCCAGGAAGGCGGCAGCATAGGCGATCTCACCCAGAGACTCCTTCATAGGCTTGCCCTGAAAGACAGACACGGGACCAACACCACATGGTGAGAGATCCACACACATGCCCAGTTACAAAACACGTTGTTCGATACACACACTGACAGTTTTCTCTTTCAGCACAGTTGTATTCACTTAAATACTGTATGTTGCCAACTAATTTAAAAAAAAGACTGATGGTACCAAGGCTGCCACATACAAATGCCTGGACTTTGACATCTCCCTCAGTTGATTATTTCTTCACCTCGAAAGACCCAGGAACGAGTACTCACACATTCAAACGTGATAAGCTTAGCCAGGTCCTCCTTGTGCAGTGTCATCAGGTCGTACCATTTCCGCAGGAGCACACTTCTCTCCTGGGGACCCAACAGACCGCAGAGAGAACTCAGTGAGGTGAAAGATCCTCTTGAGTCTGTCTGGGAAAAATCTTTCTATCGCCGGCCGTTCGGCTCTAGCCCTGGGGTGCGTACCACTTGTCAGGACATCAACAAAGGACTTGGCAAAGAGAGCCCGCACTTGCAGATCTTCATAATAGAATGGATGTAGGTCATTGATATACAGTAGTAGCCCATACATTGAACTTGTTAATGTCAAGGGTGTATTCATTGAATAGTAGTTCTAGCTTTTACAGTCATACAAGCAGATTGTGTTGTATTGTTTTGTATAAAAGGTATTGGTACAGTGGAAATAGAGAAGAGACACAAAGATACAGACATACTGAGGAAGGAACAGGATATGGATAGACAAATGAGCGAGAACTATGGGAGGGGGTTGTTGTTCAATTGCTGTCACTGGAGTGGAAAATAAAGCTGGCACAGCAACTATCTTGGAAGAAGACAACTGGAAAAAACAGGATTCTCTCAAAAAGACAAGATGGACCTGCATGTTCGGTCAAATTGTTGGGTGATTTATTAAATGAGTGTGAGGTCAAGTCTCCTAACTCCACAATCATTCTTAACCAACACACTTGTGTGACCACTTCCCTGGCAAGCTGATTGCAAGATCAGTAGGACTCAGGAAATACTTACTTCTGAATACATATTGATCCTTGACTCCGAATTATACTTGTGTAAACAGCATGACATGGTTGCATGAGCATAAGTATAGTAATTACCAAGCCATGTATATCGTGCCTATCATGGTGCATGCATATAAGCATGCTTCAGTATGGTGCCTGCATATACTGACGTTATACCTGTAAAGACGATTTGCTAACGGAAACGTTATTTTTTTAGTTTGACATTAGTGATTGCAATATAGCAACTGACCTCCACAAAGTCCAGCAGCATTTCATAAAATGTTACAGTGCGTACGTACAGTGTTTGGTTGGGAAGCCAAACAGTGTGGCACATGGATGTAGTAAGATGTAGTTCCTTTTGAAGCAGTATTGGTGTTCATGGTTGTAAATAATCACATGAAATGACCGTGCATTGTAGACAAGATAATGCAATAATGCATGGCAATGGACACAGGGTGACCTTCTGTGACAAAATAGACAATATCGATCGCATCCGGATTGCAATAACTAATGTTAATACCTTGGCTGTGTATTGCTTCCATGAATAGAATGCCTTGTAGGCTGCGTCGACCGCTGTTTTAGCTTCGGATGGACCGCAGTCTGCTACTTTTGCGATCTCTTCTCCTGTCGCTGGGTCCAACACTGAGAAGGACGAAGCAGCAGATATCCAACGCCCGTCTACATAGCCCTGACTACGTAGCAGTTGTGTAGAAATATCGAGGCTATACTGCCGATGCATGACAGTGGGCAGGCCTGTCAAAACCTGGCGGAGAAAACAGCGAGTCTGTATTAAACAGAAGCTACCCATTGCAGTTTATGTGCTTTGTCCTCGAGGGTATGCAAATGGAATGCTCGCGTTTTGTTTGTGAAAATCTTCTGCAGGCAGTGCTGAATTTTAGCTATTTTTTTAAGAGCTATAGGCTATCCACGGATAAGTCAGTTTGAACCGGTCTCGAAGGCGGTCTTGCTAAACACGTGATCATGCACTAACACAACACTGGGCTTCTTGAGCAATTCTCATTCTGTTGTATTTTCCCGACTATGCAAATGCTACATTATATAATAGTATCAATACATTGCAACCTGTTTACAACTGGTCTTACATCCAACAACCCTTAAGGCTATAGAAGAACAAGTCTACGTAAAAAATTACATAAAGGTCAATATCAACTAAAATGTACATTGCAAATAATATATAGTGGAAGACTTTACATCCGTCAGTTCCATCGATTGTTTCCAGCGTCTGCAGGAGCTACTTTCGCATGAGCCTTCAACGACTATCATCAAAACTACGCCCTCGCAATCCAACCCCCGCCTGCTTCAAAACGTGAACACATCCCCGAACGTGATTATTTAATGTTTTTCCTTTCCCATCGTACACAATTCAAAGAGAAATTCCCAATGCAATTTTCATTCAAAAAGCACGTTTAATCGGTATGCAAATCACCATGTCAATAACAAACAGTTCAGTGGCAGTGCTACTTTAAAAATAACACCGATTAAAGAAACAGAACTAAACAAAGTCATAATACAAAATAAACAATTCTAGTCCTCATGGTACTTGATGAGCTAATTAATTAAAAACGTATGTACACATTTACATATAAAAACATTTAGTTCTACAAATGTTAAAGTAAACAATTTGGCAACCCATGAACTTCCTTTTAAAAACTTAACCACAACAATAAATACTCAAAATCTATTTTCCAAATCTTGCCATTTTGACCTGCAAAACGTTCTTTAAAAAATGTCATGGTACAGTCAGGTTGTTAATTCCATCTTGTTTGGGAAATGATCCCAGCATTCAATGGGCATTTGATATTGCCAGTCTGTGCACACATTTTCCTGTGCACACAAGGAACAATGAGAAACATTCTCCTAAATAATCCATAAAATGTATTTTCTATGATTTATTGAGGTAATTCTCTAAAACAATGGTGGCAAACAAAGTACAGATTCCGTAATAGCTGGTGAATTACATTGAAAAAATTAAATAAAAGATCAGAGTCAGGAATGAAGATTACACAGTGAAAACTAATGTATAAAAAAAAGAAGAAAAAAAAGACAACAAAGTAGGCGGAGATAGACTGGCGGTTATACCATAGATTCATACATTCTCTTGATATTCCTTTTCCAGAACATTCATTTACACCATTGGTGCTAACTGTCCAAGGTTCTTTAAGAGATCAGCTGCAAAAAAACCAAGGAAGACATTGCATATATTTTAGACCATTTCCATTTTATCTTGTATAAAATATTTTGCTGAGATATACATGTTTATATCAGGTGGTTTCGAAGCAGAGGCTGCTGTCATCCCTTAGATTAAATCTTGTACAATCCAAACTAAGCATACTACATTTGCTATATGGCATTGACTACTGATCTGAGAGCTATAACAGTTGGCCACTTGTACATATGTTGCTAGGATTTAGTAAATGTGCATTTAAGAGGACGGAAAAACTCACCAATTTAACTGTCTTCTTGATGAAGTCTTTTCTACCAGTCAGGTCATATGCAGGGTATGTGTCGTACACCTAGGGTTTTAGAAAGGTTACAGAGATGCATCCCTCAACAGAACAAGCCAATCATATCTGTAGAAGCCAATTAGGACATTGTGGAAATGCTCCTTCAGACTGACCTTCTGGCAGATGTGCTTCATGGTCATCTCCTCCAGGTTGGCGTCTTTCAGTATGCTCTTCAACATCTCCTTCAACTGCTCGTCCGAAGGAGGCTTCTTGATCATCTTGATCAACGGCTCGTCATCGTCTGAGTTGTCGTCAACTACTATTTGAAGATGGAGAAACACAAACCAAAAATGTCTAAATGAATAAAAAAGGATGACTTTTGTGGAGAGGGATAAACTGGAGATGTTCCACTTATGTTCTTACCTGCGTCTTTGTCCGTGGTTATTTTCAGCCTGTTGCTGCTACTGTCTGCTTTCTTAGTCTTGGCAGCTGGCTTGGCCGCTGGCGCTTTCTTCGCTGCTGGTTTCTTTTTTGTCTGAGAGCAGAGATTATAATAACAGTTTTCAAGCCACAAGCTCCCCTTTAACCGTCCCTTCTTTCCTCTGTCCACAATAGGTTATCAGTGAATACTTGAATGACGAGTCTCTCACCTTTGTCGCTCTCTCAACTTCACTGTCGCTGTCTTTCTCGTCTTCGTTGTCAGATTGAGACCTGGACTCCGAATCCGACACAACCTCTTTTGATTTCTTTTTCGGGGGAGCTGTCACCTTTACCGGTCTCTTCTTGACAGGTGTGGTCTTCTTACATGTGGCCTTCCCTTTGGCGGCTGGCTTCGACTTGGACGCCTGCTGGTAAAGAGGTTAAATTCACCTGAAACTTAAAATGCTGAAAATGTATTTTAGCCTGTCTCTCCTGTACTTTTAGCAGCTTGGGGGGGGGGGGGGAAGCAGACAGCGCACCTTTTCCTCTTCTTCATCCATGTCATCATCAGAATCGTCCGTATCTTCACTGGACATCTCCTCTTCCTTTTTGGCAGCTTTCCCACCCTTTTTCTCTGCCTCTGACCCGTCCAGCTCTGCGGTGACCCCTGGCTTGTCCTCTTCCTCATCCTCGTCCTCATCTTCACTGCTGGAGTCAGTGACAATGGCTTTGGACTTGCTCTCTGCTTTGGGCTTCCTGGGACTAGCACTCTTGGGTTTGGCCTTGGTCTTGCCTGTGGAGTCTTTGGAAGAGATCTTCTTTTTGGATTTCTTTTTCTTCTTCGAAATTACAAGCTGCAGAGGGGACATGTTCCAAATTGAAGCACATAGATTTAGAACAAAGTTTCTATGGATCGTGGTGAAATAGGTAATCTAACTATAAAAGGCAGAAACGTCCATGTGTCTGTTTCCCGCATGAAGCAGGAAGTTGTTTGAGGAGCGGTTTGCTGTTTGCGATAAACAAACATACACACATTCGAAAAAACAGTTTTACACGTTATGGTTCCAACATGACACACAAGTGCTAGTCAGCTACTTTCACCGCACCTTTCCTGTGATTTTGGGCGCCATGAGGAAAGTCAGGATTCTCTCTGCAAGAACGGACTGGGTCCCTCCCCTCTCCAGGTCCAACACCTTGCAGATTGTCCTCAATTTTGTGTTTGTTAACCTAAGTAAGGGAAGGAAGAAGTCCTTTATGTGGGAGACAACATTCTCAGTTCCCACTAATCTACTGAAAGTGAAAATCACAAATAAGTCACTGCTAAAAAAGATGTCTTCAATGGAATTCACTTAAAACTCAATGAGGGGGAGTCCCGTACTACTTACTTTAACAGCATCTTCTGTTTTTTGGCATAGAGATCACTGTCGACATCAAATAGGAAGCCATTGAAAAGTCGCATGTTCTTTCTCATATTTGAAACCTGAAGGAGAACCACATCATTACCCGACAGGTTCAGAACAGATCATTTTAACAATACTTCAAGCGTGAGGCAACACGTCATCAGAGAAATTCATAAATCTGATTTTTTTTTAAAGTTATGCCACAGTAGTAAAACTTAATGTAAGGGTATACTAACAGCTCCAGGTCTATCAAAGAGAATTTTGTGGAGAGGCTTCAGATCCGGAGGTTTCATCCTTCCAATTTGGTGGTTTGCTCTTGCAATATCTCCCAGTTTATCTCCTTTGCCTAAGAGAATGTCAGATAAGAGAGTAGCATGAATCTAGACAGCTTAACTCAAATTCAAAAGATCAATGGACAAGACCAAAGTTGTGTCATACCATTTTCAATCTTAAGACGCTCCTTTGGTTTTGCAACTTGAAAATCCAATCTCTGCACAGTCTTCTTCTCCCGCTTCCCTTTAATGATGTCGTTGAGATCTGAAAGCAGGACCGGTCACCTTCATATGCAATAATTACTATCAACTTCATACTTAACATCACTTGATGGCAGATGCATCTAGAACATGTGCTATGGTATACACAAGAATTGTGGAAAGTTATCAGCCCCAAAAATGAGGTGGTTTGTTGAGTAGGCAAAGTCCATTACTTATTCATTCTAATTAGACATGAACTATGATATCATTGTTTGCAGTGCTGGCTTTGAAAATCAATCAAATTAATAAGTGATCCTCATTATTTTGCTTAACCCACCAAACGTTTGTTGTCGATTCCGTGGTTTTCTGCGACCATCCATGGAGTGATCCTCGTCAGTTTTCTTTGGTTCCTCTTTTCCCTCCTCCTCCATTGGCTCCACCTTCTCATCTTGATCCTCAATCATGTTCACACACTGTGCATCATTTGCGGACATGCCCTGAATTGGAACACGTACACTTCGTTTTACTACTTGTATGAAAGAATGAGTTTGATGACCCCGTCAACATCAAGATAACATAATTCTGTAGATATCCATCATTGGGCTTTACAATGTTTATTTACGTACATTTACTAGTGCATTACATTCCTTAACTAAAACAAATTAGGTTACATTACATTAACGTTTTTAATGCAATTTAACTCTAGATATGATCGGCAACAGTAACCGGTTCAAGACCTGTAGGTCTTTAAAATACTTGACCCTCACTGTATGGATGGTAGCTAATAACAACTATCAACAGTAGACATCACTACCTTGCTAACATTAATTACTAAACTACCGTCTTAGTTCTGCTTGTTTGCAAGAGTTTAGTGTGTGTTGACCAAGCCTTTTTCCTATTTATCTTTAAAAACAAAATTGGCGCGCAGCAGTTGCTCAGCGCCAGCCGTCAAATTTTTGCCATCATCATCACGCAGATACTAGCATCCCAGTTCAGCTTACCAGTAACTACTGGTTAATATTTGTAAAACAACCAGCTGACTTAACACACAAGCTAGCAATGTATAAATACAACGACTTATGGACTTTTGGATAGTTAGCTAACGTTAGCTCTGTAAACACCGCGTCTAGGTAAGGTTAGCAGGCTAGCCAGCACTGTAGTTAGCAAGCTAGCGTCGTTGTGCCCATCACATATCCCGTCACATATCCCGCAAATTAGCTATGTTTGAAAAACACACAGATTTTAAGCATAGGTTAAAAACACGTAAATGCTTCCTTTGTAACTAATGCCGACCAACATTGAACTTAGCTAGTTACGTCTACATTATTGTTATAGAGAGGCAAACATGATGTCTCTAGACACTTTACCTTGATGTAAACAATGCGCTTGTGTGCCTCCTGCTTATTTTTTTCCGGTTTCCAAATGGCGGTTTGTGAAGTGGGTGGGTATCAGCTCTGAGGGAACCACATCCCATTCGACCAGAGGGGATGACGTCTTACAAAGTTGAAAAATGAACCAATCCACATGTTCCATCCTTTATATTTGTATTCACTTGTGCTGCTTCGACTTGCCAAAGCCACTATCATGTGAAAATGTACACTTTGTTCGTTGTCTGTCGCAAAGCCATGGTAGTGGTCTGTCCAACCCTGTTCCTGAGAATAATTCTGGTTATATAGCGTCAATCCGAGTCTAGCAGCTCATTTTGAAAAATGCATGCAAATACGTGAAATGTCGTCTCGGGGGGGGGGGGTGGGGTTGCTTTGTACACAGCAAATTTTGGTTGGCCCCACCAAATCTCACTCCAAATCACACAAATTCACTCAAATCTCACTTTTTTGAAAAGTTGGCAGCCTTGTTGTGTATGCACGCATGATGTTTAAACCGTGCAAAAGTAGCCTATAAGCATATTAATGTACAAAGTGGTTTATAGCCTATAGGCAACATCTGAAAAGGTGTACGAACAGCCGTAACCTCAGGGCTGCCTATAGGCTAAATTTCCACAAATTCATGTAGCTTATGCGGCGCCGTTAGCTAGAGCTGTAGCCTACATCTGCGTGAACACAGGTGGAAACCCCGCAAATAAAATACGTTGATATCTCATTTTACAGTCTGGTTGGCTTTAGAAATTATCTTAAACTGATGTGAATTGAAATTCAACGTTTAAATGCGGATTATGCATGCAGTTAACATTTGCACATAGGCTACCACCATTGAACAGCAGATGGTGCCATTTTGTTGTGTTAGTTACATAGAGAATCTGATAATACCTCAAAGTGATGTTTTAGGCTACATGTACATAGCCTACAAGTCTATGTTTTTGACAGTTGATTTAGCCTACTTTTAAATGAGAAACATTCAGTAGCCTACACATACCCATGGTCCCCTTACGTGAGTCGACAATAGGCTACAATACTTTTCCGGATAGCCTACCTAATTGCATGTGGGGTGAGCAGCATCAGACCTGTCTGCAAACTCTCCTAATTGCTGTGGGAAATGGGGACAAGCCACCCTACTATACAGACCACCAGAATAGTTGTGACAAGTGCATGTTGTACGCTAGCCTATGGTTTATTCTTAGCGCTTCATCTTCCGTCTTTAAGAAAGCAGAACAGTCGGGTTATCATTATAATGGCAGGTGACAATCCATGGGTGTTTGTTTTTATGTACAAATGCTCAAGCCAAAAGCACTTATCGAGCATAAAAAATCATCCAAAACCTCTTGATGTTCTCTTGAGCATGGCATGTATTGACGATATACTATAGGCTTCTCAATTAACTAGGTGTAAGCTATACATGACGCCGTACCATATTCATTAGACCATTTAAAAGTAACTGCATGTTTAGCGTCCCATGTGGGATGAACCTTGATTTAATTTTTTTAAACCTCAAAAACATATTTGACTGTTCGAAGGACACGTGGTTGCGCTTTACAGAAAAGTGGAACAGCTGTTAATTTCCATGAGGTTTGATTCAGAAAACCACAGTTAGTTGCCTAGCAGCTGCAGTCTGCTGCTGATTCACTCTCTCCTTGACTGGTCTTGCTCCACTACATTTTAAACACCACGAGAACCTGTGTTGACTTTGCCGTCTGCCTTTTTCTTTTAGTGCGCAAGATTGTGAAGTTTTACGTTTTCTTGATTGAATTTAAAATACAATAACATTAGAAGTTAAAATTGTCTACTGCTGAAGATTGAACCATGGCAATTTCCAAAATACATTTGGTGTTTGTAATATGAGCTGTAAACGGTTAAACGAATTAATGCACATGGAGGACTTCTCACTAATAATGACGAAGACGATTCTCAGGTTATAGGTGAGATTTTCTTTTCTGTAGGAAAAAGTATTATGAAAGTAATCTGATGGGCTTTCAGATTCAGTCAGGCTGTGCTTTCTGCTGTGGAGTTACATTTTACACCTTACAATCCTACACGGTAAGCGTTAGCGTGATGGACTACTCTTGTTGACATTAAAAGATAAAATGTAAAATGTGTTCGTCTAATTCCACATATAAATATGAATTTACTAGAGAGCATATGCCCATTTTCGTTCATAATTAAAAACGTTGCACGTTTTTACTTTGATGTGCTTGCGTGTCTTGCATGTCAGTCGTCTGTCACCCATGTGATGTGCTGGTGTTATTTTAGTAAGCCACCAATCCATCCTCAGTACTCGGCCAGTTCATTCCAAGTTTTTCATCAGTGAGCATACATTCATAAGTTTGATTGCCCAGGTAAACATCCAATGTGGGTTTCGTGGTTGCATACTTTTTAGTATTTTTCTTAGGTTACCTTGGTCTATGCTGCAAATTTGGTGTTAGTGGAAGAAACATTTATAATTTAGTTGTAGCATTAGAGCACGAGGTGTCCTAGATCATTTTGTTACTTTTTTGGAGCCATTTGGGGTGGAACTATACATCAAATCAACATTGGACTTGGAAATATGCAAAACGCTTGATTTGCAGTTTGCTTCAACACAGGTGTGTGCATCCACACACTTACATAATGGTGAACATACTCCAAACGATATGTATTGCATGCATAGTTAGGCTTATGCAGGTGTTGCATTATTTCAGTGATGTATACCGTATGCACAAAAAATAAATCTGTGTTTAAACTGTGCTCAGCTTTTGAGACCCCCTCAGTATCTCATCAAATAGTCTTATGAAATATGCAGGGTATTACATTACCACCATGACAGTGTTAGACAGTGGGACCTAACAAAGATGAATTAATGATTACAGGAATAGTAGCATTAGTTCTATTAATTAGGTATTCCAGCTAAAATATTTAAATATCCACGTAGAGCTTTTGAAGAAGTAGGACACAGCCAGAGGCTCCCTCTCTTTCTCTTCATGTGATGCCTGATATGTCTTCCTTTGCAGGAGCTGGCATGGAGGCTTTAGAACCATTCAGGGAATGTATTCCTCAAGTCCTATGGCCATTTATGTTGAGACTCCAATAAGAAAGTATCAGCAACTGCTTCTAGACAAGCAGCAGCAGTGTGACCATGCCTTAGTGAATTGATTACATAAAGTGGGAAATCTAACTTTAAAAGAGTGCTGACTGTTTTTTTGTGTGAATTGTAAACTGCTCCTATTAAGCTGTCTAGTGCTGATAGCAAGCTTTTGTTGATAGTAGGCTACTAAGAGCAAGAGTAATTTCCCTACTAAGAGCAAGAGTAATATCCCTAAAAACGGATATCAATTTGCAAACACTTGGTCTCTTTTAGTACCTGTCCTACAACGTGCTCCCGTCATGAAGACAAGCTGTCCATCCAGCCCAGCGGAGTTCTATGGGGACTGTTCCTCCCTTTTGTCCCTTGACTCCAGCGTCTTCTACAGTGAGGCCCTTCCGGTGTGCGACGACCCCCTAGACTTCTTCATCATTAATGTAGGTGGCAGCCGCTATGTGCTGTCCCAGGAGCTGTTGGCGTCCTATCCGGAAACGCGCTTGGGCAAGCTGGCTCTGTCCACGCGGGACTCGGCCCTGGAGCTGTGTGACGATGCAGACTTCCTGGAGAATGAGTTCTTCTTCGATCGCAACTCGCAGACATTCCAGTATGTGATTTTTTGTTGTTTAACAAATAAACTTCAATTCTCTTCAACCTTAATTTTCGTGTTTCAGTGGAACTGGATACCCCCTGATGGCAAATGTTTGTAGCTCCTTGGAGATATGAAGTAGCCTATGCCATTATGTCCAGAACATTCTATGCCTGTTATATAGGTGCATCTGACAACTTTATCTTCTAACAACAGGTATGTGATGAACTACTACCGAACAGGCCATCTGCATGTGAGGGAGGAGCTGTGTGTGGTCTCCTTTCTGCAGGAGATTGAGTACTGGGGCATTGACGAGGTTCAAATTCACCCCTGCTGTCGCGACCGCTACTACCGCCGCAAGGAGCTCAAGGAGAGCATGGACGTCCACCGCGAGGCCAAGGCTGACGACAGCGAGGATGAGGACTTCTCGGGTGCCGCCTGCCCGGCTTATCGCCGCCAGCTGTGGGACGTGCTGGAGAAGCCAGACTCGTCACGCATGGCCCGCACCTTTGGCATGCTCTCCATTTTCTTCGTGGTGGCGTCCATCATCAACATGGCACTCATCTCGCTGGACCTCGGACACCTCGAGGGCGGGGGCTTCAGCACAGCGGGGAATCCAACTAGTCCGCCGCTGATCCTGGACGTGTTGGAATACGCATGCGTGGTCTGGTTCACGGGCGAGCTGGGGCTGCGCTTCTTGTGCGTGCGCGACAAGTGTCGCTTTAGCCGAAGCGTGCCCAACGTGATCGACCTGCTGGCCATCCTCCCCTTCTATGTGACGCTGGCTGTGGAGAGCCTCCACGGGGGCTCCAGTGAGCTGGAGAACATGGGCCGCGTGGTGCAGGTGCTGCGCCTCATGCGGGCCCTCCGCATGCTGAAGCTGGGACGACACTCCACAGGTACGGTGGTTGTTCGAGTGTATTTAGGTCTCCTTTTTATTTGCCGTTGTTGTCGTATTTTATTTCAGCTGTGCTGGATTGGCCTTGCTTGGTCCAGAGGAACCAGGCGATTGTCAGTCTCACTTCCAAAACTCATGCAAAGTCTTGGAAAATACTGTTTGACCCAGGTCCTGCTGTTGCAGCCTGTCTCTGCTCCTCTACTACCATGTAACACTAGGGGCCCGATCTTGCACCCAGCGCAATTGACTTTGTCAACGACGCAAGTATCATTCCTAGTTTGCACTCGACGCAAAGCTGACTTTTCCCTCCACAGACGCACGTCGAAATGACCTTGCGCTCCCGGGGGCGGTTCAGCGAAAAAGGAGGCGTGTTCCGGCGCAAACGTTCCCTGGTGCTATTTTGCAGTTTCCGAAAAACAATTCCGCCACTGACCAGGAAAAACGTGGTCTAAAGTCAATGGCGCATTATTCAGATGCTATTTTAAGGGCGCAAGCTTGGTCCGTGCACACTGCTGGCGAGGCCAAGGTCTTCTTTCTGCGAAGCTACGTTACATTGTTTTGATTAATGGCGTGTTACATTTCTTCAATGATTATAAAAAGATTTTCATGAGAAATCTCTATGTATGTGAACATGATTTGTAACAATTGTGCCAATTTTCTCCCACGCCTGTTTAACCGAAGCTAATTTGGGTGGGTTTCTTCTCCCATCTCCATCAGAATCAGAATTCGGTTTATTCGCCATAGCCTATGTTACACAAACACGGAATTTACTGTGGCAGGAAGGTGCAAACAATAAACATATACGGGTCTTAAATTAAGTAAAAAAGTACAATACTTAAACTAATTCCAAGAACTAAACAATTTAAAAAATAAAATATAGGGTAGGCTATATAAAAATAAGAATAAGAATTTGAATGAGCAGCATGAGCGGGCAATTTCGTGCAATGAGAAAACTGCTCTGCCTTTCCCATACAATGTCACTTATCTATCTGTTACGGCCCTGACTAGAACGTCGGTCTCCTTGGCTGTGAACCGCTCCTGGCGTGCGCCTGGCAAATCCGCCGTTATAATAGCAATCCGCCATGGAACAAGCGCTGCTCTTAAAGGGAATGTGAGATGACGCTCTGATTGGTTTATTGCACGTTACGCCCAAACCACACCCATTAGTAATGTAGCTACTTCGGACCTACCCATTTTAGATTTGCGCCAGGCGCAAAGTCATTTATCCCGCCGGCAAAATAGCAACCGAGCCGGAGTCCCGCCCACAAAGTTACTTGCGCTTTGCGTTTTGATACTTGCGTTTCAGATCGTCAAAATAGGGGGGTAGGTCTAGGTAGAATCTATGGGAGATGGAAAAAGCCCACAATATAATCAAAGTAATGGATACTGGTTCCATCATTTGTTACACAAAACCTCTTTAGCAATGATTTTTGTGAAGTAATCACAATGGCTGGGTTTCCCAGATGCGTTAAGAAGCTCTTAACGCTAAGAGCTTCTTAGGAACATTCTAAGAGCGTTCAACGCATCTGGGAAACCCGGCCAATGTCTGTAATCATCAGACAGAAGACACTACATTATTGACATAAACTACTTGCAACAAGGTACAATTGTTGTCTCGTTGCAGTATAACGATACAATATACATATAAACTCAAATTTTCTTTCTGTTTTCTGAAGCATCTGAACCTGGAGAGATAATACCATGATATTTCTGTCTGTGAGATAGGTTCAGGCAGGAGGACTCAGTATGACTTTACGAATACTTTATTTCACACTATACAAAACACGATTGTACATTTGATTTGGCATTGTGGTTCTGCTCGCATCGGCTCCCTGCCGCATCCAACGAGACACCGTCTCGACCTCCGAGCAGAGAGCAGCGACGCATTCCCCCTGAAACAGGAAACAGAAAACAGAACCAAGGGTGGAGGCCGGGGAGGCAGAGGCAGCAGGAAGACTGAAGTCTATGTCGCACTGGCGATACATATGCCGGGAACCCCTTATATACCCCGCCCTATTAGGAGGGAGTGCCCTTTGCATAAAATGACGCGTTGCTAGTGGCGCGCTATGTCTCACGTCCTCCTTCATGAACCAGCTCCGCTTGTTTCAGGCAGGAGGACTCAGTATGACTTTACGAATACTTTATTTCACACTATACAAAACACGATTGTACATTTGATTTGGCATTGTGGTTCTGCTCGCATCGGCTCCCTGCCGCATCCAACGAGACACCGTCTCGACCTCCGAGCAGAGAGCAGCGACGCATTCCCCAACACAAAACCACATGCCAAACGAGACCATGAAGAGACTACTGTGTGTAGGTGGTGCCCCTGAAAAGAATGAGATGAGCGTCATGTTACCCATACATACCTCAGCATTGAATCCCAGCGCCCTGGTGTCCCGATGCATCTCGTGACTGAATGAATCGATTGAAGTGGTACCATCTGAGGCACTGCCTCACATACCAACTGATGCAAACCTCGAACTCCCAACTGAGGCATAGCCTCGACATACCAACTGAGGCACGGCCTTGACATACCAACTGAGGCACGGCCTCGGCATACCAACTGAGGCACGGCCTCGACATACCAACTGAGGCACGGCCTCGAACATACCAACTGAGGCACGGCCCCGAAATACCAACTGAGGCACTGCCTCGTCATACCAACTGAGGCACTGCCTCGACATACCAACTGAGGCACGGCCTCGGCATACCAACTGAGGCACGGCCTCGACATACCAACTGAGGCACGGCCTCGAACATACCAACTGAGGCACGGCCTCGACATACCAACTGAGGCACGGCCTCGACATACCAACTGAGGCACGGCCTCTACTTACCAACTGAGACACACCTCGTATTACCAACTGAGGCACGGCCTCGATTTACCAACGTTGATGGTGCTTGTCGCCTGTTACGTGCTGCTGTATACCCACGCCCAGCCAGCCACCTGACAACATTTATTATGGTTAGTATGCACATATACATGGTATTAGTGAAAGAAAATGCGATACACACGTGAAAGCATGTTATTGAGAGGTAGGGAGAGTGGAAGCCATTCTCCTCTGGCCTTCCAGAACATCAGTGGCATTCAGTCTGATGTAACGTTGAACACTTGCAGATGACCAACGACCCATGACTTTCAGCGTCGAGGCTGAGACCACTTGAGACGCTGACGTAGCCGCACCAATCCGGAACGAGTGCGCCGTGTACAGCTTGGGGTCCAGACCACAGCGCCGGCACAGGATTCCGAGCCTCCCAGTGAACCAGTAACGGGTCATGGCTTTCCCAGCATCGGTGACGAACAGGGCCTCGCTTGTTGCCGTGGACGAACGCCATCTGAGATATTTCGCCATGGAGGAGAGGGGACAGAAAGCTGAGTTATTCCGCGATACGACGACAGGAGTACTCACGCCGGCCTTCACACCCTTGCTGTGTTTCAACACCACTGTGTACATACCCGTATCCATGGTTAAATCGCCGAGGGTGAGATCGTGCATAGTTTGAAATGTGCTTGACTGACAAGTAAATTTGTCGCACCGCATGAACCCATAAAAAGCCATGAGACACACAGCTTCTAGCATGACATCAGTGGGAACGTTAAAACAACCCGCCCGCAACGCTGACACCAAGTGATGAAGTATAGGAAGGGTTATGGGAAGTCGCCTGTCATTGCCTTGCGGTCGCTCTTTCCACAGCCCGTTGAATAGTAGCCGAACCGACGGGTTCCCCAACAGGCTCTGCACAGACGGGTCCAGACATCTGAGATTAAACTGAATGCCGGCCACCGCTGCCTTGATTGTCGACGGCTGGAGCTTCCGGGAGGTGAAGCAGTGAACGATGTATGCGCGGTGAGCCTGCTTGTCGTATACAAGCAGGCTCACCGGGTGAGGGGGTGTATAGAGTGCGCGGCAGAAGGAACAGTAATCCGACCAAGCACAATCATAGGATTTTAATGTGCACTTGCCTAAGCCTGCTCGCATGTATCGAGCAGCGACCGTCATGTAGCCTTCTAGCGACCTGTCTAATCTAACAGTGTCTCCTGAAACGCTGGGCACACCAGGCCGCCCGGCTCTGCCTCCGGACATAGTGCCCGGAACTCCTGAAATTGAAAACGTGACAGAGCATCAGCCACATTGTTGAGTAACCCAGGAATGTATGCGGCCCGCAACACGAAGTTGCCTGTGATGCATGTCCAGGTCAGACGCCTCACTAATTTGTTAATCAATGCCACGGAAGATCTACCCTTGTTGATGATGTTCACCGTGCCCTCGTTATCACAGAACACCACAATCCTCTTCCTACACCAGTGTTTACCCCACAAAAGACACGCTACGACAATTGGATACAGTTCGTACAATGCTGTGGATTTGCAATCGCGCGCCAGAAACTCCAGTTCAACGGGCCACGACTCGCTGAACCACTCGTTCGCGAAAAAAAACCCAAACCCAACGGACAACGCCGCATCGGTGTAGAACGCCATGGCGCTGGAAGTCTCCACCTCGTCGTTGTAAAAAAACGACAAACCGTTCCAATGCTCGCAAAGCACGGCCCAAAAACGCAAATCGGACTGGCAACCCTCATCCAAACGCACAACGTCGTGCAGCGCCGGAACAGACTTAGCCACGACGAGCAGACGGGAGACGAACGACCGACCGTGGGGAATGATGCGCATAGCAAAATTCAGGTGCCCGAGCAACGACAAAAGATCCCGTTTAGTCAACGAAACCGACGCAGCCGCTGCCGCCAGAACAGCGCGCACCTGCTCAAGCTTCTCCGCTGGGAGCGACGCACGCATTAACAGGCTGTCCAGCTGGACGCCCAAAAACTCGATGGACGTGAGAGGCCCCTGCGTCTTCTCCTCCGAGAGCGGAACGCCCAAATGATCGAATGTGGCCTTCACCACCGAGATGCACCGAGCCGGCGGTGAGGAGGGAAAATCCACCACCAAGAAGTCATCCAGCAGGTGCAGGACAAACGGCAACCTGTGCACGTTCAGCAAAACCCAACACAGAGCCTCGGCCAGAGTGTCAAAAATGCGCGGGCTGCTGCGGCAGCCAAAAGCCAGGCGAGCGTAAAAATACATCTGCGACCGCCATTTAACGCCGAACAGGTGCCACTGCGACGGGTGAAGGGGCATCACCTTGAACGCGTCGGTGATATCGGCCTTCCCGAGCCAGGCGCCCACGCCTGCCTGTTTGATTAACCGAATCGCGTGATCGATGGTAGTGTAATACAGAGAAAACGACTCAGACGGAATCAGGCTGTTGATGCTAGGGACCCGAGTATTGTGCGGAGCCGACAGGTCAACGATCAGGCGTTTTTTGCCAGAATATTTGCGAGTAGCCACGCCAATGGGACTGACGCGAAACACGGGAAACGGCGACTCCGCGAACGGCCCCAACAAATACCCCTTGCCGATTTCTTTAGCAAGTAACGCATTGACCACGTCGGGCTCCCTGAGCGCCGATTGCAAGTTATGACACACATGAGTTACAGTGGGCACACATTCCACCCCAGCCATAAACCCTTTCCGCAACCCAGTGAGGAGATAATTCACAAAACATCGGTTGGGGTGACCACTCAAAGCGTCAGACAGACGACCAATGTCAACAGGGGTAGAAGGATGGTTATTTATTTCATGCCCTTGCCCGCCGGTCGGAACCGACGCGGGCAGGTCGACCTCGGATGGGCGTCCGAGCACTGACTGCAGACATGAAGAAATCGACAATTAGGGTAGGTACAGGCCCCCTCATTGAAATACATGCACACGGGAGGAGCGGAACCAGCATTAACCACCTGGCGTCTGGAGGAGCGACGCTCCATGCCGCTGGAACCAGGCTTTGTGTCACGGGAAGGTTCCCCCATTTTAGAAGGCACCGTGAGAGGGCAAAGCCCAGTAGGATGGGAGAAAGACCCACACACCACACACGACAGGGGACGAACCCCGGTGAATGTGCGGCTAACCAGCTCTAGATCTAGCACAGACCAGTCCAGACGCAGATTAAACCGCTGAACGTAGAGGGCTGCCTTGGCAGAGAAACCCTTGTGATATTCATAGAACAGCGTTCCCCCGTAGGAGAGCGACAGGTCAGCTATGATGGCCAGATAGGTGTCCAGTTCGACTCGCCTCCCGGGGAACCCCTCGCACATGACGTCGCGGAAAATCCCAAAAGCAACGATGAATTCCGACATCGTGAGCGTCTTAGTCAGACGGGGATCGGCGTCCCGCAAAAACACAGCCACATTACCGCACTCCACCAAGCGGCTTTCGACTGATTCAGGCCCACACAGCAAGATCTTCACCAGGTTCACATCTTTACCTGAAAGGATCTGCTCGCGGAGACTCGCCGGAACGGCGGCTGACGGAGGCAGAAAGGAGGCCCCAGAGGCAGCGGCCGGCACCGCGCTGCCCAAGATGTATGAGGGCCGGATCTCCTGCACTGCAGTAAGCACGCCCGCAGCCGCGGCTACGGGAGCCGCACCCAAGGCCCCGGCTCCCTCGAGGTGCTGGAGACGGGCATCCATGCCAGCGAGCGTGCTCCGCAGATCGATCAGCGCCGCCAGCACGGGATCGGGCCGCAGCACGGGAGCAGGAAGCTGCACGGGGTCGGGCGCCGGTACGACCGAGCCTCCTGCGGACCCCGCTCTGTGTTTCTTGGCCAGGCCAGCACCCGCAGCGGAACCCCGCTTTCTCTTCCCCAGCGCTTTGCGGGGAATGGGAACCCCGGCATCCTCCTCACACACGTCCATGAAATGAAGGTATAACTCCTCATGTGACATACCGACTGGTGGACTAAGGCCCTTCTCGTAGTATCCACACAGAAGTCGAGGAACGGGCCAGTCCTCGATCGGGACCGGCTGCCTCACCGCCAGACGAGAACTCCGACGGGGTTTGGACCCTCCGGCTGGAGGGATTCCCGCTTCCTCACAAGGTCCACCGTCGACCAATGAATCCCCATGGAACTCCTCCAATTCAGACCCGGAAAGACACGACATGTAGACACCCTCACTCGACAACAGCAGGAAGACTGAAGTCTATGTCGCACTGGCGATGCATATGCCGGGAACCCCTTATATACCCCGCCCTATTAGGAGGGAGTGCCCTGCGCATAAAATGACGCGTTGCTAGTGGCGCGCTATGTCTCACGTCCTCCTTCATGAACCAGCTCCGCTTGTTTTTTCATGGTGTAACAGAAAGCCTTGGAGAGAGAATAAAAAAGTGTGTGAGAAGAGAGGCAGAGAGAAGGAGAGACAAATATAATCATTCAAAAATTTCAGTCATATCTTTTGGGGATTGGGAGGAGGGGACCTGAGTGAGTTCCTGAGTGAATGTGTGTGTGTGTGTGTATGTGTTTGTATTGAAGAGAGATGGAATGTGTGTTTGTGTGCATGTACGTGCGTGTGTTTTTTTGTAAAATAGAGAGAAAGAGATTGAATATGTCTGAGTTTAATTGATTTGAGGTGTGTGTGTGCGGAGAAAGAGACTCAGTGTACACGTAAAGGGTGACGAAAGTAAATATGTTACTACTACATGAGAAAGAGCACTGTGGTAAAGGCTCCGTCACACCTATACATAACACATAACGTTCTGGTTAACGTTCTCTGAAAGTTCTAATTGGCCAATTTCGAGCGTTTTAGGGCGAGGTGGACACATCTGGCGTGTGACTAACGTGTGACTATAACGCATGACTAGCGTGGGACTGACGCATGAGGAGCGTGTAACAGCGTGTAACAGCGACCAAGTAAGACAGGTGGCATGCGCATGAAGCTCGTGAATGAACTGCGGTCCTCCCGGCGAAGCTCAACCATGAGTTGGTCGTACATGCCAAACTCTTTGCGCCTCAAGATCCATAATTTAGTCCAGCACTGTCGTCTTCGTCTGGGTTTTTTTTCTCTGCGGGCGAGTTCCCTCGATGTGCTCAGCTATGTTTAATTTCAGTAAATCTAATTCATGCTGGGCCATAGCAATCAAATATACCCTCCTTAATCTTTGCGGATCCTCCATAGTGAGTGTTCCCTTCGGTAGCCCAAAATCAACTAAGCCCTGCTTAAAAAGCATCGGTTTATATAACCAAATGCATGGACTTTCGTGAAACGCTCAAATGACGCTCATTGGACACCATATGACGTTCGCTTGACGTAAATCACACGCTGCGTGCGCTAGGGGTCCGCCGTTCAGTGTCGTTGACAGGTAGCCAGTGAGTTGTTCACCGCAAAGCAAATGATGAATAACAACCAAGTAATGCTAGGGTAACGACTGACTAACGATAGCCAAACGCGTGCAACGTTAGTCAAACGTTCCACAAACGTTCTTCAGCGTTATCCAGCGTTTAAAATTAAACGTTGAAGAACGCTGGTCTCCATGAGAACTTTTGTGCATGTTCAAAACTTTTTTTTTGGACCAGCGTTCTCCGACAATCACCGACGATTACCGACGTTTACCAGCGTCACCAGCGTCCACACAACGCTCTTCTGGCGCTATATCAGCACTATAGAACGTTGACCAGAACGTTATGAGGCCCCTTCACACCATAACGTTCTGGTCAACGTTTTATGACGTTAGAGGAAACGTTGGTAATCGTCGATGGTCGCTGGTATAGCGCCAGAAGAGCGTTGTGTGGACGCTGGTTACGCTGGTAATCGTCAGTAATTGTCGGTGATCGTCGGAGAACGCTGGTCCAAAAAAAAGTTTTGAACATGCAAGTTTTGATCCCATTTTAATGTGTTGGTGATGGTGTGCCTAGGAACTTGAAACACCCTACTACAATGACAGATGAGTTGTTGATGACAAATGGAGGATGTGTCGGAACCTTTTTACGAAAGTCCACAATCACCTCCACTGTCTTGTTGACGTTGAGCTCTAGGTTGTTGACTGCACACCAGGACTCTAGATGGCCGACCTCCCTCCGGTAGGCAGACTCATTGTTGTTACTGATGAGACCTATTCTTCTTCACCTACTGCGTGCAACAAAACCAAAGAAATGAGCGAAGCCTAGTTCAGGCATGGCACTCCAGCAGCGCACCTCATTACCGGTATGCTCATTAACTACACCTGTGTAGGCCTGCTTCAAGCCCATTGGTCCATGTCCGATAAGGCGGCATTATAAGGCTGAACGGATTCTTGCACAATCACTCCAGGTTGTTGTATTAGTGCTACTGACACCCTCACCCATCCCCCTCGCCCCTGTGTTGTCTGTATGTTACTGTCTATCAGGGGGATTATTACTCTATTTGGAAGGAAGCACTCTAAGGGAGTGCTTCCTTCCCCCCTAGATACATCTACTCTGCCAAAGTCAATCATATTGTCATGCATATGGTTGTCAAAAATGCTCAAATCAAATAACGTGTCTTGACTGAACTGTAGGTATTGGTGTCTATTCAGAATCACAAATTCAACTCTGAATCTTGTTTCCCTAAATTGACTTACTCAGTATTATAAGATACTTGAGCGATGAAGAAATTACTTGCATTTCCAGGGTGTGAACATATTCCTACTATCTGCTCAGAGGTGTGTAGGTGTGTGTATGTGTGTGTGTCTACACTTTTGCCTGCTGCTAGATTGCATTTTCTTTTCGGAACTGTGACAGTCACAAGCTTCACACATCACTGCATTTATAACACTGTGTGATGTAGTTGCTTATTAAAGGAAATTGCATATATTGTTCATTTAGGCATGTTGTTCATACAATAATAAGAGCAGTAATGTCTTTTAGACTGAGTGTGGTTGACATTGTAAAATGGATTGACAGTTGCTTTGGCAGGTTTTCTCAAACCCAACACCTCCTTGTCTCCCACCTCTCAGGCCTCAAGTCCCTGGGCATGACCATCACCCAGTGCTATGAGGAGGTGGGCCTGCTCATCCTTTTCCTCTCCGTGGGCATCTCCATCTTCGCCACCGTCGAGTTCGCTCTGGAGCACGACCTGCCGGGCACCACCTTCTCCAGCGTGCCCTGCGCCTGGTGGTGGGCCACCACCTCCATGACCACGGTGGGCTACGGAGACATCCGGCCCGAAACCACCCCGGGCAAGGTGCTGGCCTTCCTCTGCATCCTGTCGGGCATCCTCATCCTGGCGCTGCCCATCGCCATCATCAACGACCGCTTCTCCGCCTGCTACTTCACCCTCAAGATGAAGGAGGCGGCGCTGCGCCACGGCGAGGCGCTCAAGAGGCTGGCGAGGGGCTCGGTAGGGGACTTGGGCGCCGACGGCAAGGGGGTGAACCTGAGGGACGCGTACGCCCGCAGCATGATGGAGATGCTGAGGTTGCAGGGCAGGGAAAGGGCCAGCACCAAGAGCAGTGGTGGGGATGAGCTCTGGTGGTAGCAACCTCTGGGGGGGGGGGGGGGGGGACCTGCCTGAGTGGTGGTCAGTTAGGGAGAAGGGGGGGGGTGGGTTAGTGTGGAGAAAATGCCACTAGGGGCAGGGAAAGAGGTTCAGTGTGGGTCAGTGCATGTCACAGAGCTCTGTCAGGACGATCAGAGGCTGTGCCGATTTTGAGTGTGAAAACTTCAATGTTCCAAATCACTGAGGTTTTCACCCAACTCGCTGCAAAGACCTCTTGTAGTCACACAGTAACACAAAAAAACAACACTGTCCATAACTCTTATGAATATAGAAGTAACTTGGCTTCCTCAAACAAATCACATTTTTCAAATTTTTTAAAGAACTTTTGTGTTGATGCCCTAGTTCAGTCAGACCAACCACCCAAAGAAGGCATAGGCCGAGTGTTAGAATTTAAGATCTGAATATGAATTGGACCAATGGACTTGAGATTCATCCCATCCATGTTCAACTCTTGGCAGACTCGCTCACTCAACATGGAACGTTACTACCAGGAGAACCAGCTAGAACGGTTCCCAGCCCACTGCCTGAATGTGCCTCAAATGTAGAAAGGCCTTATATACTCCTGGGTGTGCTTTTAGTGCAATACATTTGTCCAGGTGAACAGCTCACTTGTAACAGGCAACCTTCAGTATAGTTCAAGTATTGAAGATCCTTCTGTGGCTTGATAAAAGGACAATGGATAAATATAGCTCACAGAAGATGGATTTTCTAGAACAAAAGGGTATGAGGCTTTTATGTGTGAACTGCAACTCTGATATGTGAGTGAAATATCACAAGTTTGGGTGAGAATGGTACATTTCATCAGTCTGACAATTCAAAATCAATTTGAGTGTTTGAAAATTGTTGCATTGCATCTCTTTAGTGTGTAAAACAAATGTGTTACATGGATGGCATTGACATAGATTGTATAAATTCAAGATAAATATTGTAAGTATATACTGTAGTAAGTTAGTATAAGTTATAGAACTACAAAAGGTTTTTGACATTTTATCATCTGTCCCTGGGACCACTGCGTCCATGGTCAGAACCATCACAAAATCAAGTCAGTCCCAGTCCCTCCTGAATGTTCTCTCTTACTGCCTTTTATTTGTGTCAAAGTGGAGAGATGATCCAGGCCATATTTATCTGTGGTAAATTCACTTGAGATCTGAAGTTGTGCTTGAAATAGCTAAGGCAGCATTTGAATGTCTTACATCAGGTACAGGGTGTTCTTGATATATGTGATTCTGTTGCAGATCTCCTTTGTTGGTAAAGAGTGTGTGTAGGAAGAGCATAATCAGTTTCTTATTTCAGTTTCTGTCTTTCCGTCTGGACTTTTTATATAGTATGATCTGTTCTGTGAATAATCCAAAAAAATTTCTGGCACACACATGATATAATCTAAGAAAATATGTCCATAAAAAATGTCTTTAAAAAAGTGGTTTCCCCCTTGAAAGGCCCATAGTACTTTCCTTTCACCTTGCTGTAAAACCCTGGGTTGTAATCTTGGGTATGGAAGAGGAAGTGGATATGGAAGGCTGCCTCAGTGATCTCCATTGTCTATCCCTTGACGACACAGGCAACCTGACCTGATAGCAAAGCATCATGGTCTCTCTTTAACTAAGTAATTTGAGGCTATGGCTGAATTGCACTGAGATGGATCTTTTCTTGGATTGAAACAGTATGGCAGGAATTGGATCTACTTCATCCTGTATGTGTGTACATAGGTTTACATGGGTGTTTTGATGGGCTGTATTGTAAAGGTGTATAAGTGCAAGTAACCCCATGCATTATCACAATATACCATACAGTATACACTTGTTCTGGATCCAATTTGTGAGGACAGGAAATAATTGTCCGACTGGTTTTCTCCAACAAATAAATGGGATCTCTGTATACATTTTTCGCTCTGCATGTTTCTTCATGGCCTACTAAAAACATTATGCCACCAATGTCTTTGGGAATTGAAAGGCCATGTTTCCTGTCAAACAAAGTACAACATCAAATCAAATTAGCAAAAAACACTGCCATCTCTAAACACTTAGTGACATTTCGCAATCCAAAAAGACTAAAACCTGCAGCCTACTTTACAGTCTAGACAGATAAACTAACGGAGAAATGCGAACATCTTTTTCTGAGAGTGCACATGAGTGCATTTTTTCAGTGTTAATGGCTGTTCGATGTCATTCAGATTCAGTTTGTGTCTCTGTAAATAGGTTTCAGGACATAGAAGACGAATTAAGTGATTGGTTGTTGTCAGCATGAGGAGGACAATGTCCTTTTGGACCAGGCATCAAAGCAATTGCATTTGAACAAGCCTCCACATGTTCTTATGAACACAAATAATAAGGTAGTTGATTTGATTGGGAGCACCAGTCCACACATCTTACTCTCAGGTGGGGATATAGAAACCCAAACCTCCTTAAAACACATTTACATTGGCATGCATGCACGCCAGATGCGAGATGCACAGACAAGTACACTAATTAACAAGGATGTGGAGAGAGTGACAGAGAGAGAGAGAGAGAGAGAGAGAGAGAGAGAGAGAGAGAGAGAGAGAGAGAGAGATAGAGATGAAAAGATCAGAGACCATGAGGGATAGAAAGATTTCTCTCTCCAGGGAAATGGAGAGACTCAATTTTAAGTGATCAGGCACAGTCTAGGCTTGTCATAAGAGTAGGGGGGTATGAACAGATCAGAGACCTGAGAGAGGGGAGAGACAGAGCGAGAGAAAGAGAGAGAGAGATAGCAAGAGAGAGAGACGTGATCAGGAACTGTCTAGGCTCGCCAAGAAATAAATGGAAAGAAAAAGATTTGAAACCAGAGAGAGAAAGAGAGAGACAGTGTTTTAACGGGCAGCAATCAGGCATCTTCTACACTTGGCGTGACGTCACAGTTTTCGACTCAGCTGTTTTATGGGTTGAATTGTTTCTTTAACCACTTCCTCTCACCGGATTCTTGCCAAATGAATCTGGACATCTGGAAAGAATCCCCTCGACATCTCAAACCCCTGTGGAGAGATAAACCAGATCTCTGCCTGTAAACTTAGGTTACCTTTTCCAAAGCTCAAATCCATCATGTGATGTAGCAGTGCCAATGTTTTTCTTTCTCCAACAAGATGATAAGACTGTAGTGTGGTCAAATGTAAACTGTATGCAAGTACTAGGACTTTGAACAGAATTCCCTTGAGTGAGTTTTGGATGAGTGGGTGAGTTTTGGGTGAGTTGATTCACAATATGTCCTGTCCTGTTCCTGAGGTGAATATTGCTGGCATGGCTGGGACTGTTATTCTCGTGATATGTGTGTGTGTTCACCATCAGATGTTATGAAAAGAAACATGGTTTTACTCAGCTGCAATTGAGCCCTTTCAAACACGAGAGAAAAATATAGCTTTACACTGTAATTGTGAACATATCTATATAATATAATAATAATATTGATATAATAATGCTAGGATGTTTGAGACCTCTAAACAGGCTACAAACTGTGCAGACCCATTGCAAAACGCAGACTGACCCGTTGTTGGCCGCTGGATTCAAGCAGAGTATGAGAAATAGGTCAGAATGGAGGAGGACTTGGGAGTCTGTGTATGTGGGTTGCTGGCATGAGCATTTCATAATTCATTCATAAAGAGAAATGAATCTATGTATGTTTATCCATGAGTTCACCCAATACAGTATTGTGTGCTTTCAACGCCCATTGGTCCTATGCTAGCTAATAGGTTCTAATGTGGTTCTCAAAGACGCCAACACACTGTAGGAACCCTAAAAGAGGCCAGGTGTTCCTTTGGGGAAGAAGAAGAGGACAGGACCTGCCATGGGGCAAATTCACTGCTGGGAGAGATAATATATTATAAGACTGAGGCTGAGACCCACAGCAGAGAGCCAAAGAAACTTTCCCAAGTACATTTCCAAAGTTATGAATGGCCTCTACACGACATGCTTATTGTGAAATATATAAATGCACTCATGTCAAAAAGTGAATTGCTCTCTGTTGAACTGAACTTGATTCAAGAAATGTAGACTAGCCTTAGCCTTAGAAACATCATGACTGCTTTTCAGAGGGGAAAGTTGGTTGTCAGATCTAACTCCGGTATTAAATGTCTCTCGTGTTTGGAACAACAACTGTCCCTCTCCAGTTGAGACCCTCGGCAAAAACCTTTCATCCCAAACATCAAACATTGCTTCATTAAATCCCAACGCTCTCCTCAAGGAGACATATTCCTCCGGTATATCCCAGGATCCAATGTAATTTATTATGGACTAGTTTCCCAGATCCCGAGATTACTTGGACTAATCCTAGATCAGAATAATGTTTTTTTATTTCTGAACAGGCCATATTCTAGACTATGGTTGGTGTGTACAGCCCTTTATGGTATTCCCTTTTGAATGATTAGTATTTATTCCTCTTCAAGTTCAAGCAAGCAGTAGAAAACACCACTTCCATTATCCCACAGAATAGCAATGAATAGAATCCAGCTTCTGAGAGTGCACTTGTGTTGCCATGTTATTAAATATAATCAGCCCGGCAAAAGGGTTTCACTGGTACAGCCTCTTTCCTCTCCTCCTGTTATGCCCACCTCCCTGACCTTTGAACCCAGTAGGGACGACCCCCCAGCTTTGTCCTTGAAAGAATTCCCCTCTCTCTGCCTACATGCAGGATGTAAGTGGGTTAATGAGGCATCCCAAAAAGGGAATACTGAAACCTGGTATACTATCCATCCTCCCTTTAATACGGCACAGCTTAATCCACCCATCTGGGAAGTATCTATTAGGTTTATGGGCAGATTATCAGTTCTGTCCCTGCAAACCTTTCAACATTTTATGTTGTAATTCAACAATGGTTAAAAGTATAGGGGTGAGGCAAAATCAACAAGACATTATGACAAGTTGTGAGCGATTAAAGCTTTTTAGCACAGAACTCTTTGACAAGCAGAAGTGTTGTGGTGCAAAAAAAAGACAGCATGAGTACCACTTGGAATAGAGAGAACGTTTTGGGTGTTTTTACATATTTTCCGTTGGAGTGGGTGGAATATGTAAGCCAATTTCTGGAATCATGTCAATGTAAATCTTTGACAATGATAGAATAGGTGGGTGTCCCTATTTCCAATGTGTTCTTGTGCTCATTGCCTTTCAGTGGGTTTCTCTGTTCTCTGACCATGTGTTGTCCACTTTGTTTAAGCAACATGTCTCTTGCCTTTATTAAGTAAAGTATTGGTAACTGAGTCAGGTATAACTGTACCAATTTGTAAGCAGAACACAAAGTGGCATACTAATATTCTGGTATCCTCTGAATAAAGTGACAGATTACTTGGTAAGTGTCAGCATGAGATAAGCCCACTTCCACCCAAAAAGACAGTAATTAGTAAGCGTGTAAAACGCTGGATTATAACATTCTGCCGTAACTGTGAGCCATGAGGGCCCACACATCACAGGGATTTAATAAGCTTTACTACGCATTGAGTCCAAAAGGACCACAAGGAGGGAATACACACACAGAGAGAGAGACAGAGAGACAGAGAGACAGAGAGACAGAGAGACAGAGAGACAGAGAGAGAGACAGAGAGACAGAGAGAGAGAGAAAGGGAGAGAGAGAGAGCTTTTTCTTAATTAATATGTAAACATAATTCCAGATATCTCTGTATGTGTGCGTATCTGTGACTGGATATTCTTGTAAAGAAGATAAATAGCATTGGATATTCATAGAAAATTAGATAAGAGAAAGATGAGACCCAGAAAACGGAGAGGAACGAAACTGCAATTTATACTGAAATGACACCAGTGTCTGCAAACATTCCAACCCAATAAAATAGAAATACTGAATATTCTATTTTGTTTGGCTGTAGTTTTTTAAGGTGGTACATTGAGTATCTAGGTTATTGAGTCTGTTGCTTTCCTACAGTATAGTAGTTAGTACTATCAGCTCTGACTATAGCGGCTTGTCCTGGTTCTACAGTGTCTGCAGGCAGGTGTACAGTACACTAAAGGGCTTGCTTCCCAGACTGAGGTGGTATCTGATCAGAAGAAGATGGCAGATGGATGTTGCAATACAATAGCTACTGATTGGGTAGCTTGTGTGCAAAGGTCTGTGAGAGAGATAAACATTAAACTCATTACCAACTAACTTCCACTACAAATAATTCATCCTTGAACAGGGAGACTACAAGGACAGCTGACTCCCAAAACTGAAGGCCCTCAAGGAAGATATTTTCCATTGCAAATCAGTTAAGGTTTAATGGAGAAAATAAAATAAATGTACATGACCAGACATATCTTAACCTCCAAAGATGTGTATGCCCCTTGGGTGATGCCTCTGATCTAATCAAACATTATTTTGATCCACCCTTGAGAGTGCCCGCAGAAGGTGGCGGGTGGAGGTGTAAGGCTGGAGGAGAGACTGGATGTAGGCAGGTGCAGTCCCGTTCACCGCTTAGAAGGTCAGTACCAGGGTCTTGAATCTGATACGGGCCGTGATGGGTAGCCAGTGAAGGGAGATGAGGAGCGGGGTAACATGGGAGCGTCTGGGTAGGTTGAAGACCAGGCGGGCTGCTGCATTCTGAACCCTCTGGAGGGTGGGTCGCGCATGCTGGGAGACCGGCGAGAAGCGAGTTTCTGTAGTCCAACTTGGAGAGGACAAGTGCTTGGACTAGCAGCTGGGTGGAATGCTCAGACAGGCATCTCCTAATCTTCCGGATGTTGTAGAGGGTGAATCTACACGACCGGGAGACTGCAGCAGTGTGGGCCGTGAGGGAGAGCTTACGTACTTGTACACACAACCTAATTTACATCAACTTAATATACAGATGTATTGACAGTTTATGTTTAAAAACTGGTGGGAATCTGACTCTGCTCAGTTACCTTTTGCTGTCACCTAGTGGAAATAGTGGAAACCACAGAGGCACTTAAGTGAGCTGAATGGTGTACAAAAAGCTCAGCAGCAGAAAACATGTTTTTTATTCCACTGTGGATACATCCCTTAGTCTGTTCTAAGGGGTATTTTCCCCATGAGAAACGACTAATACATGTCTGATTTACATCGTTTTCTAAACAAGAATGGAACACTTGTTTAAGCTGGGATTCAGTACACCTATGGTATATAATTTAGTACATTTTAGCAATTATTCTTTAAGGTGTTAAAAAGGGATGATCTGGGTAGTTTTAAATTATGTTAGAAAGAGACAAGCCATATTGTATAAAGGTTTTATAGGACCCAATTGAAACCATCAGAAATGGTCCAATAGTGAGTGGTTCTTGTTTTATGGTAGGGCTGGACATTAGTCCCCCTATAAACTTTTCATATTGTATATTTAATTGATTACAAGTGAGGTAACAAACCAGAAGTATCTCTGGGTGTGAGTAGCTAAATTTCACTCCACTTTAAGGCCAAAACATGAGCACAAAAATATTACCACATCAAACATGAAGCACAAAAACATTCTGTAAATTGAATAGTTGTGTCATGTTATTTACCTGTGGAGGAAAGACGTTTCCCACTAACTAGAGTTGACGAGGCTGCTGATGAGCCACTAGGGGTAGGCTATTAGCAAGAGAAAAATGAGCATGTGCCATGTGTCGAGCACGTTGCTGTCAGAAGAGGAAGTTTATGGGCCTCCACACCCAAGACCCCCCCATTTCCTGGACAAATCATTCAGGAAAGTGTGGTTGAATTAAATGTAGATCTAAAAGTTTGATAATGAAGAATGGGGTGTACAGATGACATTGAGCTAGGCCTTTAGGAAAATAAATTAACCAGAAATCGACACTGTACCCATGTTAACCACTAATCTATTAAGGTCAATTTAATTAAATGAAGCCAAAAGGAATATTGAAAAAAACACCGTGTTTATTAAGACACCAAAAGTCCTGAATACTCAGGCACAATATTAAATACTTCGTTACGAAGTGGTCATGGTAAATTACTTTACACAGTGGAAAAATGAAAATAATTAACAGAACTCCCCGTCGGAATTCATAGGTAAAGCACCACAAAGTGTCTCAAGTGTGGCTGACCATCCCCCCATTATAAACATAAACTAGTCCGTTTCAAAACACCCAAGATAGTTCATGTGAACAACGTGGCTCTCGATGCAGTTCGGTACACAATGTTTATCCAGTTCCTTTTGAAGAAAATGTCAGCTGCCGTAGACGCTGTCACAGTGTGAGGCCAGAGAAATTTGAAAATCCATCACGACATGTAGACTACAGTTGTAGCTAGCTTATGTCCAATGTACCAAACCAATCTTAGCGTCTAGATAGTAAACAAGGTTAAAATATCTTGACAGATAGCAATTATGCACTCACAGGCATAGCCATGGCATGGGGTAGTAAATAGTCAAATGAAAGGGGAGCACTAGCCCATCTCATGAGCAAAAACAATGTTCAATCAGACGTTCAAACATAAACATACGGTCAACTAGACTGAAACCTTATGGGAAATGTTTACTAGCTAGCAAGCCAGCTAAACAAAGATGTACAGAAATTAGAAAAGCTAGCTATCCTAATTATATTTCATAAGTATTAACATTTATAACAGTTGCCAGTGGGTGGTTCTGTCCCCGCTACAGAACAGCCGGTTGTCCATACTGACTACTAATCGTGGTAACAGTTTTAGCACTGCAGAGTCTCTGTCATTTTCGAATGGTCCCCACATTCGGTAGTAGAAAACTGCAGTCGCCTCACGGCTTCTTTGATTAAATTCCCAGACAATATTAATTCCTGAAGTAATTGATGTGGGTCGTTCTCTTCGACATTGACTCTCTTTCTGTTCCACGGTTTGAAATGGTCCCACTCTTGGTCACTTGACCCTGGGATGTTGTAGGGACTGGCCCGGCTGCTACGTTGCCCTCGTTTTCGAAGCCGCATGCAGCAACCGGTGCGTTTTTGAAGGATCGGCGCACCATTGTTGTTGTTCGGCTGTTTGACGTTGCTACTGCCGTTGAGACCGTGGAGACATGACATCGTCTTCTGATTAGCACTGTTGTTGTGAAGCTGTAATGCTTCGCCAATTTTTGTGACCAAAGCATCCACTTCTTTAGAATCGACGGTAACAGACTGCTCCAAAAGGATGTAATTTTCTTTTCGACAAGGCATTTTCTTGTATTTGTGTTTTTCCTGGCAATTTTGTCGAAATGAATGAGACCTTCGAACTACTCCCTGTGCTCGCCACGCTGCCCGACAGTAAGCAAAGCCTTCGGTTCATTTGTAAACAATGGATGACGTAGGATCCGGAATATACCATTTTGTATGGGGGTGACATTATTTCTCAAACAAAAATAAACATCTACATTTGTTAAACAAATATGGTTTTCTGTTAATTATAATTTACAATATTCCTTTACGTCAGACACGTTTATAAATTATCACTTGTTTTTTATTATATTTTAATCTACCTTATGCACCAATTCTTTGTATTACCCTAATTATTTTTTGTATCTTGGAACATTCAGCCAACTGGACATTACATAACACGTAACTGTAATGTCTTCCAGTGTAAAACAACTAGACATAAACATACATATATTTTTACATTTAATCGTCTACATGCAGTCCCATTGTATGACAATCCATCCATGACATTCAATGACATCAGGCAGTTTTGAATGTTTTTGACCCAAATGTTTTATGTTGTCACGTAGGACTAATTCATTAGTAGCACAGGTTAATAATCTTCCTCTATACTGGTTTGTGCATTTACCACAGTGTGCAAACTAGGTTCTGTATGAAGTAGAATGAGGGAGTTGAAATGAATAGAACATGGAGTTCATTTCTGATTTCTCAGAACCCTGCACTAAAGCCCCAGGCTCCATTCAAAGAGCGCCCTCATGACCAAATAAGGAACTACTATCATGACCACGTGGTTCTTAGCCTGTATTGAAAAGCCAGCCAGTGGTAGGGCTCATTTACCCTTCACTACTCTAATAACACCCATCACTCTATTCAAGAAACAGCATGTTTGATTTTGAAAAGACAAACCATTTACCAGTTATCCTAGATTAATTATTCAAATGAGAAAGCTAGAAGTTTTACTTTAACTTAATGTAAGGAGCCCCGTACAATAACAATGGCAGAATGTTTCCTCATCTCTTCCCCAGTCAGACGTGTGATAAACAGCTGCCACTGTTCAACAACAGATCCTGTTTGTCTCAACAGGCAGCTGGTTGTTCAGACTTCCCTGAAGATTGCTTCAGGAATGTTCCCATTACTAACGTGTGATTCTACCCTTGTATGCGAGAACGGGGAGTGGAAAACTGGAGGGAGCAGAATAGCCAACATGCCTATTCATCTGTGGAATCAACTTTGATAGGAGTAGGAGCTCTGCCACAGGCGGAGTTCAGCGGGTTTATTTCCTCCATTCACAGTTACCGGGCCAGCCGTAGCCTGTCATCAAACGTCTCTCTGGAATGTGAAGAGGCTGCATTCTCTGAGGGACAATAACAAAGAATTTGTTCGTTTTTCCCGTAATCGAAAAACCCAGAGAGTCAAATCAGCCATTTGATTTAAAGAGGCTGATGGTGGGATCACACACACACACAGCTGTTCCCGTGATTAAATTCAAAACCAGATCGACCCTTTAGGACAGACTCAGAACCTGTAGTAGAATAATGTATCTTTATCAAATCTATCTATTCAGTTCATGCAAGGAGGATCCTAAACCACTTTTTTTTCCCAGAACTACTGGCACCCCTCTAATGGAAAAATAATAATTTTACATAAAATTATCACTGACATATGCCAGTCACATAATGACAAGACATAGAGTTACATTAGGCATTAGAATGCAAATCTCTTTGGTAACTCACTATCACATTGTTTTGTTTGCCCATGGACATGCAAGAAAAAAACATTGGCTCTAAACCTAGTTTGGCAACCGCCTAAGCCAATCATAAACTTGTCTGACCACATGGAATACATAAACAAAGATTACGTGATGACAGTTTAAAGTTTCCTCAACAGACCAGTGGGACCTATCATTTTACTTCACCTTATGTTCCCCAAACTGAGGGGCTGTCCATCTTGCTTCAGTGTCAAGAGTTATGCAACACAGTTGTTCTATGGGCATAGGAGTTTGTGAATGGGCTTTACTGCATGTAAACTTTTGCAGCACCAACAATGTTCCATACAGCTGATTGTGTACATTTGTACACAATGCTGAACGGAACACACAATCTGAAGTACTAATTTAACTCAGAGTCAAGTCTATCAAGTATTTTACAAAAGGTTTGAGTGCACTTGTACTCCCTGGAGACAAAAATGGCTGTTACTTTTTAATAGATTTTGCCCAAACAGTCTTGTTTGTTTCTCTCTGGTAATTGAGGTCATTGAATGTCATATCCCTCCCTGTCACGAGAGAAGGCAGAAGAGAAGTCTTTAGGGAATCTTGTTGCCAGACGGGGAGACGTTTGCCTGGCCTGTCGTTGCTCTGTGGCATAACCATGAAATGCATCCCTGGAAGGAGGTTGTAGAACCAGTGTGGGATAAACGGACAGAGCCCACTTGTGTATATTTACTATACTATACTATACTATACTATACTATACTATACTATACTATACTATACTATACTAGATGTGTGCACTGACAACAAATGTAAGTTCCTGTAAGGACAGAAGAACCTTCCAGATTCAGAGCCAGTGATGTATGTAAATTAAATTGTAATGATCCTGTAGGTTTACATTTTGTACGTGCCCAAGAACACTTAATATGAAAAGCATTGAAACCAATTGAAATCACATTAAGTGAAAAGGAACACTCAAAATTGCCTACTGAGAAAGACATGGACAGTTAGGAGAAAGCTATGAAAAGGCTAACCATCTGACCCCCATTGCATTTCAATACTGGCCAGGTTCATGTTCTCATAAGGCTAAAGTTAGTCATTGCTGGCACATACTTTCTCAATTACAGGTTGTGCTCAGTGCACACCGTTTAAGAACTTAAGGTTGATGTGGTATACCTTATCTTACCACTCCAAAATTACACACGTCCAAATACAGTCACATGTTTTACATGTATAGTAATGGAGACACACATTCAACTCATAAAACAAGTCATAGCGGATTAAATTCTTTTTTTGGACAAATTATACAAATACAAGTGAACAGGAAATCCTGTTGTGCACAGAGGTCTCAACCTTTGCACATAGCAGAGATTTTATGGTTTAAACACGAAACATTGTTGAGGCTTGTCGTTGCCTTCAATTATATAACTTCCTTTATGCACAAACACAGCAGCACCTTTTTTGACCCCATGCTGATAGTAATTACATTCTGTACCTCCCAGAGCTGTTCAACCTGTCTGTCTCTCCATTTCCTGCTGCCTATGTAATGTACAAGACAGGAAAGCTTAGCAAGAAAGTTAACCGGTGTATCTGAATACACTCTCTAGTAATGTGAGGGCAAAGTTTGGCATGAAAGCGTTTCTGTTTGTATTGCTTGTATGCCAGTGCTGCATCCAAC